>NW_009186183.1:0-3400 GCF_000690835.1 Fulmarus glacialis
GCGGGATGTGGAAGGCAGGGGGCAACCGGCCAGCAACGCTGCCAAGAGAAGGCAAGCACTGACGGCGTCATTGAGTCCAGCTACACGCCGATCAAACATCCACGTTTTGGAAAGTCACAGCCTTGGTGCCTGCATTTAAGTCTTCCACATTTTAGTGTCATTTTTACTCAGCACAGGTTTTTCAGCACCAAAACCAGGCCCAAGGACCAGAGAATAAATTGGTGAGCGCAGCAAGTTCAGCACAGCAGTTCACAGCACTGCTGTGGGCACCCCTAGAGACCTGCTCAGCCCCAGGAAACTTGAATCCCCATTTCTCTCCTGGGCCTTCTTGAAGCCTGCGCTGAGAAGTCAAATGGGGAAGGAGCTGGCAGTGCGGCGAGGTTTTTTTTCACTGCGGAAGAAATTTGAAGAAAAGGAAAACGCGACCACATCCCCATCTATTGGGCAGGTCTTTTTGTGGGAGGAGGGGGGACATGGGTACCAAAGGAGCTGCTCAAACATTCTGGGAAGCCTCCTGGAAACCAGCCAGTTTATAGGTTTGGTGTTGTCCTTTCTTCTGAGGCTTGGCAAAAGTCAGATGCTTTATTTGGAGCCAGGTTTTCAAAGGGCAAATAACCCAGCGGTACTGACCCGGGCAGGCCTGACCAGTTCAATGTTTGTGGGCTCCACAGCCATAAAACATGTAGGGCAGCCCTGTGTGTGACTGCTCCCTCGCCTCTGCAAACACCGTCTGTGCCGAGCAGAGCTTGCCGGCACGGGCTGGCTGTGCCAGATGTCTGCAGACCTCTGCCCTGCGGATAGTAAGGGAGCGATTGCTATCGCTTCAGCTGAACTGCCTGGAAAAGCTGTGACATCATTGTTTAAAAAAAAAAAAATCTGTCAGGAGGAGGAAACGCAGCCATGATCCAGGAAAATACAGTATTTATTTTGCAAATGCAGCTGAGCAAGTCAATGGGAAGTAGAGGTGGCTACGCAACCTCCTTGTCTGGGGCAAGCGGGGCTGTCAGCCCAGCCCAGCCACTTCCAAAAGTGACAACTGCAGTAATCAGAGAGGTAGCGAGCTCAAAGACAGGCAGCTTCCGACAGGGAAGGAGAAACCTAAGTCTGTGTGTCAAATGAGGACAGTATGTGTGTCAAAACCCCATCGTGAGGACAACCAGCTTTACTAAACATCAAAAACCTACCGGGGAGAGGTGGAGAACGGAAGCAAGCAAGTCAGCAAGGTGGGAAAGCAGGTTTTTGCTCTTCCCAATACACGGGCAATGCCCCATTTGTTGTCATTTTTCCCCCACCTGAGCGTAACACGGGTAAGCTGGTGAGGGCTTGTGCTGGGCTCAGCCCTCCCGAGCAGTCAGTGGGGTGCACCCAGCCTGCGGGGTGAGAGGATGCACGTGAAGAGGGGTTTTGCGGCCGAGAGGACCTTGCCCCACAAAAAGCTTGCCCCGCAACAGGCGGGCGCTTGCTGCAGGCTGCCAGGCAGCTGTCCTGCCTGGCCAAATTAAACAGCAGCAGGAGGGAGAGGCTGGCTCCAGCTCAGTGCTCAGCCCTCGCGTTTTTGGGGGCTTCTTCACGTGCCAGCAGATCTGCTCCGCTGGGAGACAAGTCAGAGGAGCTGGGGGTCCTGCAAAGTAGTGCTGCAAATTGGATCCCCCCCTTCTTGGCATTTCCCTCCCATGCAGGGCTGCTTTTGTTGTCTCATGTCCACCTCTGTCCCATGGTGTGTTGAAAAGCCCATCCTCCTCTTCACCTCCAGCACCTCCTTCCTGCAGCCCTCCTGACGCTGCAAACAGCCAGGCCCTCCCCTTCCAGCTGGTGTTTCCAACTCCCCCTACTGTGAATCAGCCCCCAAGTGCTGCACCAAAATTGTCCATGAATTAACTAAACTAAAAATGAAACAAGCCCTGCGTGGCTCAGACCCCACCCGGGGCCGTGTTGAGCAGTGGCCCTGCTCCACACCAGCACTGGTTGCAGCTGGTCCTGCCTGTGTAATTCAGAGAAGCTTAGCTTTTTGCTTGAGGCTCTTTAGTTTTCTGCTAGTGAGCCCTCACCAGCAAAGAGCTGCTGGTTGCTCGCACAGGCACTTGTGCGCACCCCGGGCATCCCCAGTTCCCAAGGTCCTGGTCACCCTGTGGCTTCACCCCCCAGCTTTGCACAGCCACCAAATGGACCAAAGCGTCTCCTCTCCCTGCTGGGGGAGAGCAGGGGGACTCCCTCAAGCTGGGCTTTCTCAGCTTTGGCCTGTAGCCAGCATGCAATGGCTGGAAGCCCAGGGATGCTGTCGGCCAGCGAGTTCCTGGAGGGGGTTACAGACCCTGCTCCACCGAACCATTGCACAAGGCAGCCGAAACCAGCAGCCCCCCCTGCCCCAGGCACTGGAAAGCGAGAGGAGCAGCAGGCAGCCTTCTTCCCCGAGCAATTCTGGCAATTGCACCGGTTTCCAGGAAATATAAATAACTCCCCAGCCATCTGGAACCGGCCCTGGGCTGGTCAGCAAAAGGTCTCTCCCAGGCTCTGCCCTATTTCTGCCGGCTGCTCAGTGCAAATGCAGAAAGTATCAAGGGGGTGGCACAGTTGGGACAGTCTCCACCAGGATGCAGAGCAGTGAGCTCTGACCTCATGCCAGAGACCATCTTCGCTCCACCCTGGAAAAAGCTGCTTCAGCCAGCCCTGCCTTCGATGCAAGCCAAGAGCTCGTGCTGGGGCTCGGGATGCTCAGCCCCCTCCCAGGACAGCGACTGGCCTTCAAGGTGCTTAAGGAGAAGGACAGGCAAGGACAGACCCCTCACTCCATCGTACTTCACTTTTCTTCATTTTATTCTTTTATTTGTACAGCTATATTTTACAGAACGCATTAATGCAGTTTAGACACAGCCCAAACCCTGTCTCCCGAGATCGTTTATAACACAAGCATGTAAAATAAGACCAAAAAAACCGAAAAACAAAAAAAATAAAACATTCCCCGATAGAGAGTTCCACCAAAACTCCTTTTGCAACATCAGGCTGTACCTTGAAGAAACTGAGCTCAATATAGTCCATACATTGAAAACTTCCATTGAAAAGAAAGGCACCGTGCGAAACCACATTTTACATATATACAGACTGAGAACTAGAACAAAAAAAATTACACTTTATTATTATTTTAAATTCCTTCTGCAGCTTTGTTGGTTTAATACACACTTTTTTGTAAATTGTAAACCTTCACTTGCAAAAAAATACAAATACACTGATGCATTTAGACAAAATATTTTCTTACTTGTACAGATGCAATACTTTAAAATATCTTGTTAAGTGCTCTATCATAATAAAGATTCTCAGAGTGGCTTCTGCCTGCAGAGTCCAACTGAGCCTTTAATGCATTTTATATATTTTTAATATAGCTTTTTTTAAAGGTCTATATATA
>NW_009186184.1:0-1318 GCF_000690835.1 Fulmarus glacialis
AAACCATATGACTAAGAGCATCGTCCAGAAGCTCCTTGAACTCCAACAGCTTGGTGCCGTGACCACTTCCCTAGGGAGCCTGTTCCAGGGACAGATCACCCTCTCAGTGAAGAACCTTTTCCTAATGTCCAACCTGAGCTTCCCCTGACGCAGCTTCATGCCATTTGCTCATGTCCTGTCGCAAGTCACCAGAGAGAGATCAGCACCTCCCCCTCCGCTGCCCTCCGTGAGGAAGGTGTAGAGTGCCATGAGGGCACCCCTCAGCCTTCTCTTCTCCAAGCTGAACAAGTCAAGTGACCTCAGCCGCTCCTCATTAGTCTTGTCCTCAAAGCCTTTCACCATCTTGGTGACCCTCCTCTGGACACACTCCGATAGTTCACCACTTGCTCTTGTTAAATTTCATATGGTTGGTGATTGCCCAGCTCCCTAGTCTATGCAGATCTCCTTGTAAGGCCTCTCTACCCTCAAGGGTGTCCACTAGCTTCTCCTAGTTTAGTATCATTGGCAAACCTACTTAATGTACATTTGATTCCTGTGTCCAGATCATTTATAAAAACATTTATAAAAAAGAGCACTGGCCCTAAAATCAAGCCCTGGGGAACCCCACTGGTGACTGGATACCAGCTTCTCAATCTTGAGAAGATACAGGGAGAATCTCCCGGTTTGCCGTGTAAACCCTCCGGGGCTTGGGGCTTAACTTCAGGTTCTCCATTTGGAAAGCAGAACCAGGGGGATTTCCATTCTCGTGCCAGGTGCCTTTCCCATACACAAAGCTTTCCAGAATGGTGCTGGACTGATCCAGGAGCAGAGAGTCAGTGCAGTCAGGGCTGCAAACATGATTTACAAACCAGACCCATTCCCTGAAATCCAAGTTTCACCCAGCCCCAAGACTTCCTACGACAGTTTGGGAATGCCTACACTGTCCAGAGCAGACACATCACTTAACAGAGGCCCAACCTTGGAAAGTTTACAATCTGCTACAGTCACACTGATGTGTCATCCCAAATTCCGGAAGAACAGCAGCCACACCTGGTCAGCACGGTGCAAAGGCAACTTACTCTGCTTCCACACCTTCGCTCCAAGCAGAGACTGAGCATGCCTTTGAAGGGGAGTCCCCTCACTGTTTTTCGCTTACATCACTCCACACATAAACCTGCATATGTTTGCGTAACTCTGATGTATACAGGCTTGCCACAATATCACATCAGGCTCGCAGTACGGAACATCTTTGGCTGGGCTGCACAGGGGGCCCCCAAGAGCGACAGTGACCGAGCAGACAAGCAGGCAGGGGACCGCCCAAGGCCACGCACCGCTGACA
>NW_009186185.1:0-22332 GCF_000690835.1 Fulmarus glacialis
GGCGGGGGTGGGGAGCAGGTGGTGCGAGGGTCCTGCCGTGCTGGAGAGTCGCACCTACTGCTGCCTGCAGAGCATCCCAGAGCGGAGTTAACGCGTCCCGGCAGTTTCACGCCTCTGCTTGCGTAGCTTGGAGGCTGTGTTGTAGAAAACTACAGTAAGGGAGCGAGGAGTGAGCTCTAGCCCCGGCTGCTAATTTTTCTCCCCAAAACCTGTGGGCAAACCTGTGCGAATCTTACTTGTTCGCTGACTTAGTTTCTCGAGGATGAAGCGACAAAACCAGTTGCAAGGTTAGAAAGTGCTCTGCAGGCAGCAGTCGTGTGCCAGGGGGAATGGATGGGGTGAGCGAATAAAACTCTTCTACCTCCTACCTAGTGTTCCGTGACTAGATGTTTGGCCTGACTCTTCTGCTCTTGCACTTCAGAAAGGTCGGGAACTTGTAGACCGGCCACCTGTGGTGTTCTTGGTGTGTGCTGAGATCAGCAGCGTGGGTTAGGCTCTGGACTGGCCCATGTTCTCACGCTTCTCACGCTTGTACTGCTCCGTGAGCTAGTTTTCTCCCTTCTTCCCTTCCTTTCTGCTGTGCTGTCACTCCTGCCATGGTGTTAACAGGCCTTTGTATCCTTCTGTGTCTGCCTTTTAGGGGTGCAGTTCTAGCTGTTGTTCAAAGATTAACTTCCAGTAATGGCCATGCTGTTGCTCTGGGTTGTTTGGTTTTTTTTTGCTTGGAACTACTGATTACGTTTGCAAGGTGAATTGGTTAACTCAGTCTTTTGGAAGACCCATGGTTTAATCATTTTTAGTAGGTTATCCATCTCATGGAGCAGCTAGCTGAGTCAAGTGATCTGATAGTCCCAGTGATCACTAGATTTTTGTAAGAGGAGGGTGCTGGAAGATGCGCTTGGAGGAGGGGAGACGGTGTAATCCCTGCTATTTTGTGTGGGAATAGCCTGTGTTTGCATCGGATTACACTAACATGGAGCTGCATCCTTAGATGAACTTGCCTGGGGAAATACTGTGCCTTTTCACTTTTGTGTTTGGAAAGGGTTTTGCTGGATAACCCTGCTTGCTGTGAGTGACTTACAATTCTTACCGCCCTTCTGGAAAGGGAGAGTATGATTCCCTATCCATGCCCCCAGAAGGCCTTCTGCCTACACAGAGACCAAAATTTTTTTATGCCTCTCATCCCAGAGGTGTTTCAGTAGGATTCTGCTTGTGCTAGGACCTAATTTTAAGAAGATATAGATCAATATGGAACTCTCAAAAATGCTGGAAATCTTAAGATTCAATGGTGCTGTTTGCTGAGGAAACACAGGTTGGTGGAGCAGAGCACCAAGTCAGAAGCCAAGTTTCTCCTTCTGGTGCAGCTGTGAGGGTAATGGTGTGTGCTACAGCTAAGCTGAACCTTAGTTACCTTCTTTTCTCTCTCACCGGCACTTGTGGCATCACGAGTGAGATAATTCAACTCACTGATCTGGCAGAAAATAATGTTTAGGGTAGCTTTTCCGCAAAGTTAACAAGTTGATCTAGTGAGCACCAGAAGCGAGGTAAATGCTGTGAGGAGCCGGCACAGGGATATTGAGGGTGGTCAAGGGAACAGAAATTGTCTCTTAATGGTAGCTGAGCTCCTAGATAACGTAGAGTGAAGCTCCACGTTACACCGATTTGCATTTTAACCCCATTCAAAGTACTTCATTTACCTACCACAGTTTCTTTCTTTCAGAAAGTCGGTATTCTCTCCCTTCTCAATTTATTTATTTTCAGGCTTGATTTACTTTTTGTGGTGCTGCCCCCTGGGGAAGATCTTTAAGGCAATTGTCTTCTCCAGAGCTTTTATATTCTAGATAGGCTTATTGACCAACTGTTTCTAGCTGTAACAGAGTTGTGCCTGAAGACAGTAGTGGCCAGTTAGGAGGGGGTGTGTCTCGGTTGAGGAGAAGATGACTGCAGGGCAGAATTACCGACGGCCACTGCTGAAGCAGTGCAGCAAGCCAGTGTTGGATTAGCAGGGAGATGCCTGGGCAGGATTTGAGGGCAGAGGTAAAGATGCGTGGGGAAGACAGGACTGGAGCAGCAGCTATCTGCTTGTCAACTGTAGAATTTTCCAGATTTTGAGGAGCAGGTTTGGAGCAGCAGTTCCAGATTTAGCCAGCCATCCTCTGCAGTGTTAATGCTGTTGCCCTACTTTGAAGTCATCTGCTGCCTTTAACATCATTCCAGAATTTAAAAAGTTGTCTGGTCGAGACTATTGTTGCACCTCCTTTTCTGCTGCACTGGTCTTTTTGTTTATGCACCTGGAAAACCTTGGTAAGGCTGTGAAGCTTGAAGTCTCTGGATTTGAAAAGGTCCAGATACAGGGGCTGTGCTGGTGCTGTGGGATCCTGGAAGCCTAGGGGTCTCATTTAGACGTCTCTCAGATACGTTGCGGGGGAGCCAGCTGGTGTTTTGGAAACAAACAGGCTGTCAGTGATATTGAGACTATCAGAAGGTTGGTTTTTTTTTTAATCTTATATGGAATGATATCCTTCTAAAAAGTCTTTTTTTTTTTTTTTTTCCCAGTGGAATTCTGTTGAATAATCACTTTTGTGCTTTCCCTTTTCTAACTCTAACCCCTCCTACTGTTGCTCCCTGTGTAGCCCATGTTTCTTGCTGCAGGAAGCTCCCTGATCATCCCAATGTGTTACTCTTCTGCTAAGCACTCTCTTCAGTCTCGCTTTTCTTTCTCTTGGCTGATGAAAGCCTTCTCCAGTCCTTTCTCAGTCCTGCGGTTCACTGCAACTCATCTTTCTGCTGCTGGAAGATCTCTCTAGCTCTGCATGACCTCTTTAGCAGCTTTCCCCTCACAAGTGTTGCCAGTGAACCCTTAATCCACTCTTCTCACTCTGTTCCTTCTGAAAGCAACTTGGCATCACAGATACCAGCTTCCAGTCTAATATTCAAGTTACAGTCTCTCAGGAACAACAAGTAGATGGGAAGACCATGTAATCAGAAAAAGAAAGAAACAGTTGAGGGCTCGGGGGCTAAACTGGGAGAATGAGGGACTGAGTTGGTATATCTGCATTTGGGTAGCGGAGTTATGGGATAATTATACCTCTTGTGGGACTGGAGGAAGAGAGGATCAGAAGTTGCCAAAGTGCAGTGGGAGACTGGAAGCACAGTGCAGTTCGACTCAGTTCACCAGCCTCTCTTGAAGGAGAGGTGATCAGGTCAGTAACCAAATGATTGTCTGAATGAGCTGCAGCTGCTCCTTCACTCTGCTGCCTTTTTAAGAGTTCAGGATGCTGTAGCTTCCAACTGTAGCGTGGCACTAAAAATACAAGAATGTGTGCGTAACATTTCTGACTGTGGTAATAAAAGATTTAAACCGTGAGCATAAATTCTGGGTGATTTCAGAACCCCGGCACCCCCGGTCCCCTGTGATGTAGCAAAGCTGTGCAAGGAGCCTGGTACTGGGATATTTCAGTAAATAAGCTGTGTAATGCAGTGAAATATGGTTTGGTTCTTTCTCTAGCCTGACTTAGTTTCCAGTTCTCTCGATGTAGATCTGGAGTCCGTCTCAGCCTGAGCTCCTGGGATCCTGTCACCATGGAGACGGAAAGTGAGCAGAACTCCAGCTCCACCAGCGGGAGCTCCAGTTCTGGAGGAAGCACCCGTCCTCAGATATCGCAGATGTCTCTCTATGAGCGACAGGCAGTACAGGTGAGACACGGTTATGTTCTGGGATGGCATGTGCATCAGTGGAAGGCGGTGGTGAGCCCTTTTGTGTTCTGTGTTGTCGTGTGTCAAGGTGGGAGCATGCTCGAAGGACTGTTATGTTTTCAGATTTAGAAATTTTTGTGCTAGGCCCGATGTTTAGTTCCTGTAGCCTGATACTGTGCTTCATGTTTTATAGGTTACTCCTCCAGGGTCCAGCCTCTTAGATTTAATCCGTACTGTGATCCAATAGATTGATTTTAGCCTGCTGTTCTAGAGCAAGTCATTCAGTTTATCATCCCAGTTCCTCTATATAGTGTATATGCTCCATATACATACCATACTGGAACACTTGTCTGCCTGCTTGAGCACGCATATCCCCAAATTCCTGGAGTTTATTAAAGTCTTGCAAGTGTGCTTCCTGCTGTCTTGGAATACACCTGTGATTCAGTCTATTACCAAATTTGTAGCTGTACTAGGCATTTTGATGTGCTAATCTAGTGACTTTGCTTTTTTCATGGGGTCTAGGGATGGTCTCATGGCTGTTGTTTATTTCTTCATTGCTCTCTCTAATCACATTTCAAGGGCACCCTATTTTTGACAATTGGGTTTTCCTTTCTCTAGGCCCTGCAGGCGCTCCAGAGACAGCCCAATGCAGCCCAGTACTTTCATCAGTTTATGCTCCAGCAGCAGCTTAACAGTGCCCAGCTTCACAGCCTGGCTGCTGTCCAGCAGGTGAGTTGCCAAGGGGCAGAAGGAGAGGAATTGGATTGTTCTCTGGGGAAGATCCAGATAGTCTCTCTTTATACAGTGACTTGTGCACCGAGGTCATCCTGATCCATGATGAGACAATGAGTCCCTAAACACATTGTTTAAAGCTAATACAAACAGCTAGTGAACTGGAAGCCTGATGCAAAGATTCATTTGGTTTTCAGGTACAGAACAGGGGAAGATAAAATTTGGCATCCCCATCAGGAAACTTGCACTTCAGAGGCCTGCACCTTCTTTAAAAAAAAGATTGGTGGTTAAATCAGCAGTGGGTGCAGTAGTGTTTAAAAGCTGTGTTAGAGTGAACCATGGATTGTTACTTCTCTGAGAATAAACATGGTCTTGTGTGTGTGAAATTTCAGGCGGTACCCTCTGAATTTTCTGTCTTGAAACTTAGTAGCCCATGTTTTCTTTACCAGTCCCAGCAAGCGGGATCTGGGGTAGATCTTGTCCAGCCAGGAGGGTGTTTTGTTAATTGAGATATGTTTATACAAATCAAGATATTTTAAGATGCATAATTGTTGAGTGATTTTTTTTTTTTTTCTTTAGCAACTTTGTTCACCTACCAGACTTCATCATCAGTTGGAGACAGATTATGTGTGATGTGAATACAGTTCTGTCTGTGTAACAATATCCATCAGGAGCTGTGCTCCTTGGCTGTTAGTCCAGGATTTAGTTGTTCTCAAAATCCCTACCTGCAGTTTTATAGCATAGAGGGAATAGAATCCTCTCACCAGTTTCGCACAAATCTTAGTTATAAAACTAACTAAACTCATACAATGGAATTCCCATGGGTCATGGAGGGGGAAATCTAACAATATTTACATTCCTCCATGAACCATATGTGCTGTAATCTGAAATTTGTTGCCTGGAGTGCTATCGTTGCATTGTTACTAAAGTGCCTAACTAGCCCGGCAAATTGCTAATATTGTGGGGAACATCTGGGTGTTAACAGTGAATTGCAGCATCAGGATGCGGGTTGTAGTGTGTAGCATGACAAGCTGGGGCAACAGCAGGGTATGTACCCCTGGGTGGAAGGACTGGAGGTCATGCACTGTAAGGATCTGTTGTCCACTGCCTTGGGCAGGACTGAACTGGCTGGGGAAGAGGGGTTACCTTGCTGAGTTGCTGCACATGATTTGTAGGGCACGGCAGAGATTTGTAGTGGTTAGATTGTGCTCCTGTTCTCAGGAATGGGAGAAGTTAATGATGGGACTAGGTGTTCTGACAAAACCAGATATTTGGGCTGGATTGAAAAGCTTGTTCCAGGTACTCATTTCTCTGTCAATCTCTCTTGCAGGCTACAATTGCAGCCAGTAGACAGGCCAGCTCCCCCAACACCAGCACCCCGCAACAGACCACCACCACCCAGGCCTCTGTAAGTAACTGCTCCCTCACACACATATCAAAGCCCCCCTCCCACCCCTCGCCTTGTTCTTTCTCCTCTGTCTTTTAGGAAGGCAGTCAGCCAGGGAAACACAGCTTCTAAGAATGCTGGGAATCCACAAGATGCAGACAACTTTGAGGATTTGGGGTGCTCTCATTAGTGGTGGGGGTTGAGGAGACCAGAGAAGGTTTCTGAGCGGGAGAGGTCTCTTAGCTGGAAAGGTCGACACTGATCTCTCTTTGCTGAGGCTTTGGGGATACGTTGTCATGGATTAGAAGAGGATCAGAACTTCTAAGAAGGGGGAGCCATGAGCAGCTTGAAAGGGAATGCTCTTTTTTTCTTGGTCAGTGTAGTAGTTTGTTGAATGAGAGGAAGTCTGGTTTTGTAGTGAGTATTGAGGAACTGGGATTTGCTCAGAGAGTAGATGAGTTGATAGGGTAGAGATTACTTTGTGGGTTTTTTTCCTTTACTTGAGAAACTGGAGAAAATGATGTATTTCTTTTGGATCTCTTATTGCAGTTGCATGCTAACAATGACACGCAGGCTCAGCATACAAATGAGGTTAGCATCCAGGGCTTTGGCTGGTTTAGATTGTGTAGCCTCTAAGACAAGCCTTCCAAGACAAGAACTTTTTTCTTCTTGGTCCCCTGCGGGATACAGTAAAAAACTGTAAAATGTCTGTTCTGGCTGTACCCCAGTAAGTGAATTTGTACTTATTTCTTTGCCTCCATCTCTTCTTATATGATTTGGGGCTTTTCTCTGTTTTAAGATCAACCTAGCCACCACATCAGCTGCTCAGCTGATCAGTCGGTCACAGAGTGTGAGTTCCCCCAGTGCCACAACCCTGACGCAGTCTGTGCTCCTTGGGAACACCACCTCACCGCCTCTCAACCAGTCACAGGCCCAGATGTATCTCCGGGTAAGAGAGACGTATGCAAAATGTGTCCTGACCATGAACTGCACTTCCTAGCCATTTCAGTGTTACACTGCTTGGGATTACCAACACCTTTGGACTAACTCTAGCTTTAAGGATGATGCACTGTATTTTAAACTCGGATGCAGAAGCTCTTGTCCCTGAAACCACAAGTTTGACTCTGGGCTCAGCTTTTGAGGGTAGATGAGCTTTGTATGGTGTGGCTCAGGTGAGATCATTAAGAACGTGTTTGTCTCTGCTCTGCATAGATGTTAAAGATCCCATGGCACTTCTCACTAGAGTGTAAATGTGAAATGTGTCCTAGACTTGAATATAGCTCACAGAAATAAAACTACTCTTCTGGTTCAATGCTGGAACAGATACATAGTAAATTACTCTCTCCTACCACTGCTGAGCTCAGGGACGTAATTCAGAATTCAAGTAAGTCTAGAAACATAAATCAACATGAACAAATATGTCATCCTTTTAATTGCTTTGAAGTGCTGCTAAACAGAAGACATTAGGCTTGACTGTATAGTCAGTCTGGGGTTTGCCTACCTACTTGAAAAATATTTTCTGTGTCTCAGTTGACTTTAGATACAGATTGTAATGCCCTTCTTTTCAAGCAACCCTGGTCTTGGATGTATGTCTTTTATCACTGTTTCTCAGCCAGTCCTGGATATACATCTGAAAATTCAATGATACCCCAGTCTTTTAGCCAGCCTTGGACAGTCTGTGGGAGTTGGCCCAGGCCCATGTTTGATAGAAGAGTGCTTGTTTCCATAAGGAAACTGTTCCCTGTTTCCTGCTCCTGAGGGTTATGTTCAGTGTTACAGTGCAGGGAGGGTTGGGGGTTTTGCAATCTGTGACATTGCAGCCCAATGTTGCTTTGTAATCTGTTTGCTTGTGGTTCGCTGTCTGTCTTTCTCTCTTCCCCTCTGTTCCTTTCATTCCACATCACCTGACCCTCCCTCAACAGCCACAGCTGGGGAACCTGTTGCAGGTAAACCGGACCTTGGGCCGCAATGTGCCTCTTGCCTCCCAACTCATCCTGATGCCCAACGGGGCTGTGGCCGCTGTCCAGCAGGAGGTACCACCCACTCAGTCTCCTGGGGTCCATGCAGACACAGACCAGGTCAGTGACACCCCCTCCCAGAGTCCTCCCCTCCCCTGCTCTCTGTCACCCCACACTCTGGTCTTTGTCTCCAGATGTCCCTGTATAGCAGATTAGTTCTATTTTATCCCCAACCTGTGTCCCTGTGCAGGCAGGAGATTCTGTTCTCTCTTGCCACCATTTTTTCATGTTTGCTTTTTGCCTCCAGAGATGGGATTCATTTCTGCTTAAAATTTCTGGGGTGAGCCACAGGCTGGATCAATCCCATCTTCACAGTTTGTCAATTGTCCTTGTGTGAAAAGAATTGTTGAGTTCTATGTCCAGTTTTCAGTCACTCGGCAATGAAGAGCCTTTGCCAGTGGTAGTATTCCTTCACCCAGTTGGTTTGTCGTTGAAAAGGTGCCGAAGACCGAACAGGTCACAAGGTCTTAGCTCCTGCATTCATCTACAAGTAATTCTCCAGGTCAGGGAACTGCCATAGCTTCCCATTTTCCTTGTCCTATCCCAGTTCATTCTTGGGATTTCCAGTTACTTCATATTTTTCTTGTCTGGAGCACTTTGAAGGAAAGTCAGCCATGATCAGACTTGAAGATAACACTGCATTTGGAGGAGGAGTAAATTCAGAAGATGGCAGCACCGAAATGCAGAGGAACTGGTGAAATCAGAAGGGCTGCAGGCCATGAGTAGGTCTGTGGGCCTGCTGAGGGGAAAGCCCTGCACAGGGGGAGGAGGCAGGTGGCACAAAAATTTAAAAGGAATGACTGGTCTTTAAAGGGGTATCTCAGTGCTTCTGGAGCCATGCTAAACTGGGTCCTACCAATGCAAAGACATGGCAGGAAGGTCTGAAGGCTGTCCCATGCCTTGGAGAATGGTGGTGTCCTCATGTGCTGTTCAGAAAGTGCCACGAGATCTTTAACTTCCATCAGAGATGGGGCAGGAAGGGAGTTCAGGCTAATGTGTTTCCTGGGGACGGCTGTGCCTGAGCTTTGCCCTGCAGTGTTAGCCAGCTCCCCACACGAGACTTGAAGCATCAATTTAGCCTGCATCCCAGTAGAATGTTTTGCTTATGCGTTCTCTGCCAAACTTCCAGCAAGTAACGTACATAAAGCAAACGGATTCTGTTTTGTACATGTATTTCTAGGTGCAGAACTTGGCTGTGAGGAGCCAGCAGACCTCAGCCACTAACGCCCAGCTCCAAGGCTCTGCTCAGAAGGCAGCTCTGCCAGGAAGCTCCCAGGGTTCAGGCTTACCGCAGGCCACCAGCACGGGCCAGACCTTGGCAGTGGCTCAGGCCTCCTCCGGCAGCGCAGGCCAGTCACTCAACTTGAGCCAGGGGGCAGCAGGCAGCAATGGTGTCTCCGGGAGTGTGGTGGCAAGTGGTGCGAGCCAGACCTCAACGGGATTGAGCCAGACCTCCTCAGCAGGTGCCGCTGGCAGTTGCCAAAGGAAAGGCACGGGGGTGGTTCAGCCGTTACCGGTAGCAGCTGCCCAGGCCGTGACTGTCAGCCAGGGAAGCCAGACGGAGACAGAGAATGCAGCCACAAAGAAGGGCGAAACGGACAGTGGTGGACAGCAAACGGTGGGCATGAATCTGACCAGGACTGCTACACCAGCACCCAGCCAGACGTTGATAAGCTCAGGTAAGTGCAGACCTGTTCCTTCTCTTCGAGCCCACTGGGCTTTTGCAAGAGTGCCTTTTGAAAGCGCAGTGGTGAGAGGTTTTCCAACACGCTCCCCAGCCTCTGGGCTCCCGGAGGCTTGTCTCTAGGGGTCATCCCTCTCCATTAGCAAGAGAAGTTGATTTAGTCCCTCATGTCTTCTGCCAGTAAGCTGTCAGTCATTTTGGAGCTTAATGACTCAAACCAGTGCAGTGGCTGCCTGCCATTTTTTATTGTTGTCATTCCCAACTGCACTGTTGCTAACTTTTGTGCTCTCCTCTTTTCCCACTCTGTGTTTGTATAGCCACATATACACAGATCCAGCCACACTCACTGATCCAGCAGCAGCAGCAGATCCACCTGCAGAAGCAGGTGGTGATCCAGCAGCAGATCGCCATTCATCACCAGCAGCAGTTCCAGCACCGCCAGTCCCAGCTCCTCCACACAGCCACCCATCTTCAGCTGGCCCAACAGCAGCAACAGCAGCAAGCACCATCACTGACCCAACAGCAGCAGCAAGCTCAACCTCCGCAGCAGCAGACTCCACCTCAAAACCAGCAGCAGGCTCAGACCCTTGTGGTGCAACCTATGTTGCAGTCCCAGCCACAGCCTGTGCAGCTCCAGCAGGACAGTCCTTGCCAGCCAGCCACCAAGTCACCTGTTCCAATTCAGTCAAAATCTCTGGTCACCCCCATCAAACCACCTCAGCTTGGGCCTGCCAAAATGTCAGCAACACAGCAGCCTCCACCACACATCCCAGTGCAGGTGGTGGGTACTCGGCAGCAGGGCTCAGGCCAAGCCCAAGCACTGGGTTTGGCTCAGATTGCTGCAGCAGTGCCGACATCCCGGGGAATGCCAGCCGTGGTCCAGCCTGTTTCCCAAGCCCACGCTGCTTCCCCGTCATCGTCTTCAGCTCCAGTGTCCTCACAGGAAGCTCCTCCTCTCACCACAGGGGTGAATTTGGCACAAGTTCAAGGCACAGCCCACATGGTGAAGAGCCCAGCCTCCTCTCCAGTTGTGGCTCAGATGCCAGCAGCATTCTACATGCAGTCTGTCCAGTTGCCAGTAAGTGATACCATTGAGAAGGAGAATAGCATATGGATTCTCTTTGTTCATTCCTAGGACACCAATCGCAGTCCAGGCCCAGGTCAGTGGGATGGAATGGGTAAGGGGCTTGGGTAAAGGGATGTGGAGACTTTTTCCTCTCAAAAACACTAATTCCAATCCAAACCTTGGGGTTACTGACTACAAGCATTTCTCTTCCACATTATCATTCAAAGGCTTGCATGAAGTAAACAGATGAGACTCAGACCCTGCCCCAAATGGAGTACGTGTCCACATCACATACTAAATAACACTTTTAACAATGTGGTGGGTTGACTGGCTGGCTGTCGGGTGACCACCAAGCTGCTCTATGACTCCCCCTTCACAACAGGACAAGGAGAGAAAAATACAACAAAAAGCTCATGGGTCAAGATAAGGGCAGGGAGATCACTTACCAATTACTGTCACAGGCAAACCAAACTCAATTTAGGGAAATTAATTTAGTTTATTGCCAATTAATCAGAGTAGGATAATAGAAATAAGAACGAGTCAAAAAAACACCTCCCCCCCTTCTTCACAGGCTCAGCTTCACTCCTGAGTCTTCTACCTCCTCTCCCTGAGCAGTGCAGGAGGACGGGGAATGGGGGTTGTGGTCAGTTCATAACGTTTTATCTCTGCCGCTCCTTCCTCCTCATGCTTTTCCCTTGCTGCAGCGTGGGATCCCTCCCATTGGAGACAGTCCTTCATGAACTTCTCCAGCGTGGGTCCTTCCCACGGGCTGCAGTTCTTCACGAACTGCTCCAGCATGGGTCCTTTCCACAGACTGAGGTCGTTCAGGAACATTGCTCCAGTATGGGTCCCCTATGGGGTCACAAGTCCTGCCAGAAAACCTGCTCCAGCGTAGGCTTCTCTCTGCAGGGCCACAGGTCCTGCCAGGAGCCTGCCCCTGCTCTCCACGGGGTCACAGCCTCCGGCATCCACCTGCTCCGGCATGGGGTCCTCCACGGGCTGCAGGTGGATATCTGCTCCACCGTTAACCTCCATGGGCTGCAGGGGGACAGCCTGCCTCACCATCATCTTTACCATGGGCTGCAGGGGAATCTGCTCCGGCACCTGGAGCACCTCCTCCCCCTCCTTCTTCACTGACCTTGGTGTCTGCAGAGTTGTTTCTCTCACATATTCTCACTCCTCTCTTCCGGCTGCTGTATTTTCACCCTTTCTTATATACATTATCACAGAGGTGCTACCACCATCGTTGATGGGCTCAGCTTTGGCCAGCGGAATGGTGTCTTGGAGCTGGCTGGAACTGGCTCTATCGGACATGGGGGCAGCTTCTGGTGTCTTCTCACAGAAGTCACCCCTGCAGCCCCGCTGTTACCAAAACCTTGCCACATAAACCAAATACAAACAATAACTGGCCTCTTTGTTGTCTCTCTCAGGGGAGAGATGAAAGCTGAGTGGGCTATGAAGACTGAACTCCCCTCTCCTCACTAGGTGTGGATACCTCCAGGTCAGAGACCGCTTGGTGTGTGGTACCAGCCAGTGACTCTAGGCCTCAGAGGATCCCGTAGCAACAGGGTATGCAGAGGAAAACAAAGATGGCTCATGTTCCACAGGCCTTGTCCATGCTGCTCTGAATTGTCCAGTTAGGGCCTGCCTAACTCCCTGGGACAACAGTACTTTGCCAGCTCAGATATCCTTAGCCAGTTGCTGAGACTGTTTCTAAACTCTGGCTGCTTCTTCAGGAAGGTGTCGCAGGATTTGTCTGGTTGCTAGAGTGGGGGGACAATTCTGCTCTCATTCAACATGTTTCCCCTACTGTTTTGACTCTCCTTCGTTGAAACTGATCTGATCTGGCCAAAAGCCTGTTTGGAAACTGCTGGGTGACTGCGATTCCATTTCTTTCTTCCTGGAATAATCCCTTGAGGTTCACACAGTGTCTTGGTATTATATCAATGGCCCAATTCATGTTGATACATGAAGTTTTCTCCCTGCTAGGCAAATGCTCCTAAGTAGAAGTATGTACTGTGAGGGAGCTAGAGGCATTTCCAGGAGAAGGAACCAGGCTGGAGATGAAGTATGATGGAGCAGGATGCATCTTCCTTTTGCCTTCAGTCTGTCTTGTTCTTTGCTTTGGGGCTCCTCTCTCTGCTTACATGTTCCTCTTTATTCACGCAGGGCAAGTCTCAGACCTTAGCAGTTAAGCGCAAGGCAGAGTCAGAGGAGGAGAAGCAGGAATCACCCAGTGTCACTGCACTCCTGCCTGCCAGGTCCTCTCCTGTGACAGACAGCCCCAAAAACATGGAGGAGAAGAGTAGCCTTGGAGGTGAGGTACAAAGGAGAGCTCTGCTTGTGCGTGCTAATGATCTGATCTCATATTCCATTTGAAGTAGATGCAGCAAAGGTAACTGACTCTTGTGCTGTTAACTTTCCAGATAAGTCTGATCCTGCTGCTATTGCAACCCCAAATACCACCTCAAGTGAAGGAGCATCAGTCACCCCCACCTCTGCTCCCACCCCAAACCTGGCAATGGTGTCGCGTCAGATGGGAGACTCCAAACCCCCACAAGCCATCGTCAAGCCCCAGATCCTCACACACATCATTGAGGGCTTTGTCATCCAGGAAGGAGCAGAGCCCTTTCCAGTAAGGATTCTCTGCTGTGGGGGAAGGAGGTGTAGCACTCTCTTGGGAGGGTGGTGGGCTTCCATCTTTGGACAGGAGTTTCTTTCCGCATGTTCCAAGTCAGCATTTTTAGCCTGAGACACAGACAGTAAAAAGGAAGGGAAAGGAGGGAGGTGTCATGCATGAAGCAAGGCATTAAGTGGTGGCATTAAAGAGAATAAGTTGGAAGGAGTAAAACAAGTGTGATGGGAACTGTTTTCTCCGGTAGTCTCCAAAGAAATAATTTCTGCAGGAATTGTAAGAAGGTTCTTCTCTCTGATTATTAGTGAGGGAAAGATGCACTGCATTTTGAACAAGCAGCAATTGAAGTTAAAGCAAATAAGGGGAAATGCAGTTACATAGAATTGCAGGATATTCAAGATAGTACTTGGTCATCTTTGAATGAACCACCAAGCCTGTGGGTCAGGAAGGAGTAATAACTTTGTTCAGCATCTCTCCTTCCCTAGTAGGCAAAGGGATTCTTCTGAGCTGTAATAAGGTATGAGTGGCATATACCTTGCAGAGGGTGATGGCCACAGAGAATCCTTTACTGATGGGCCCAACTCTTTCTCTTCCTGTCCAGGTGGGTTGTTCTCAGCTGCTGAAAGAATCTGAGAAACCGCTGCAGGGAGAGGCTCCTTCTGGACAGAATGAAAACCTGTCCAGCAATTCTCCGGGAGGGGACAGCGCTTCTATGGGTGAGTTTCAGCACCAGGAGGCCTAGCTAGTGTTACTGGAAGTTTCTGCTCTCTGATACTGTATTACTAACTTTATACATTGTGGACTTGTATGCCTTCCTGCTAACTCCTTAGAGACTCAAGCTATAGACCTAGGATCTCCTTTTCTTGAGTGCCAGAATACAATACTTTTTTGTTGCTGTTAATATGATCTAACACACCCTGTGTCAGTAGTAAGCAGGAGAGTCTGAACTGTACCTGTCTCTAATGACTCTGAAGGCTGTGAAGGATGTGTGGACACAACAGAGAGTGCAGTGATGGAGGTTTCCCCCACAGCCTTGTAGGATATGATGGATATGCTATTTTTTGCTTGTTCAGCGAAACGGTACTGACAAAGAGAAATAAACTGCTCTGTTCAATATCCTGGGGTCCTAATTAGTGGAGCTTCTGCCTCTTTTTCCCTAGCTTCTTCCCCAAGCTAAATGTTTAGTAAATTCAGTACAGAATAGTGCTTGGAATCTGTCTGCTGAGAAGAAGAGTAGTGGAATGGGGAATCATTGTATATGATCTGCTTCAGTTCAGGTCATCAACTGGTGTATCTCTGTATCTCACTAGAGCTTGATAAGAAGGCAAACTTGCTGAAATGTGAATACTGTGGGAAGTATGCCCCAGCAACCCAGTTCCGTGGCTCCAAGAGGTTTTGTTCCATGACCTGTGCTAAAAGGTAATAGCAAGACATAATCCTCCTTTTCTCTGACTATACATTCTTTGGAACTGGGCATGTGCACCTTCTCCAGGTAGTGTACAACACTTCCGTACATCTGATCCTCCCCCCATGGGATGCACTGGCCACAGAGATCCTTTAGGACTCCAAATGATTTGTGAATGCTTCTAGGTCTGGAGAGGTGGATGTGGTGTTGAGTGTAAACAGGATTTCTGACTTGCTCAGAACATGAAATGGGAAGGGGGAAGTCCCAAACAACGTCTCTTCAGTCTAATGTACATTTGACTGACAAAATGAATGCATACTGGTAGCTGTCTGCTGCATTGGTACTAGACAAAGACATGAGGGAGTGTTGGGGAAAAAACCTGGGGAGAAGTTAGGCTAGTCATTGCTGCCGCCTATTGATAGCAGAGTGCTTGTTATGGGTCTTTTTTCCCTTAGGGGAATCACTTAATTGACCCTTCAGATGTTAGATCAAGACTCTGGTGTCCAAATATTGCTTGTGTCAGAAGTCTGGACTCGTCCCTTCCAAGGGGAAGTCTTAGAAGGAGGAACAACAGAACTTGATGGTAAAGAGGGGTTTTATCCCCATCTAGAGAAAGGAGAAGTAGTAGGTTTAGATAGTTGCTGTTTCCTAACTGCTGCTCTGCTTCTACTTATTTAAGGTACAATGTCAGCTGCAGCCATCAGTTTCGGCTGCAGAGAAAGAAGATGAAGGAGTTCCAGGAAGCGAACTATGCTCGTGTGCGCCGACGGGGACCACGGCGCAGCAGCTCTGAAATTGCTCGAACAAAGATCCAGGGCAAGCGCCACAGGGTAAGGACATAGTCCTGTCTGCCTCTGTCAAGGCAGATCTCAGTGTAATAGTTGTCACTGCTGGATGTACCACTTTCTCACAGCGGATGTAGTCATACAGGATGTGCCAAGTGCACATTGACACAGTTGTGACACAAGGCACAGTGAGCTGTTCTAATTGCTCATCGACTGCAAAAAGTGGATTCACATTTGTACTTGTTCTGTTCACTCTGTTCACTACTGCGTGTGTCTCAGAGATCTCGGTGAGTGAGATCAGCTGACAGCCTTGGTAGAAAACAATCCACTTTTCCCGTTTGATTAGCGTTCTTCCACATGAATGATTTGAATCAGATTATAGAAGAATCGGATGAGCTTCAGAGCTGACATGAGGAAGAGGAATGGACTGCGGGAGGATGGGAGAAGGAAGAGGAAGGGAGGCAAGAGTAAAGTCTCCCCTTTCTGGCATCAGGGAGCTCTTGCATCAGCTGCTCCTGGACCAACAGCCTGAGACAGTTGCCCGAGACTGTTGGGACAACTTCTGCTGTTCCCAGTGTCTTGTTTTGCACCTAGTAATTGTGAATTTCTTACGAAACACCTTTTTTTTCTTTCTTTCTTTCTTTCCTATGGGCTTATAGGGCCAGGAGGACTCGAGTCGAGGCTCTGATAACTCCAGCTATGATGAAGCTTTGTCCCCTACATCTCCAGGACCCCTGTCAGTAAGGGGCAGTCATGGCGAGAGGGACCTGGCAAACTCTAGTATGGCCCCACCTACCCCAGATCTACATGGCATCAACCCAGTCTTCCTGTCCACCAATCCCAGTCGTTGGAGTGTGGAGGAAGTGTACGAGTTCATTGCATCGCTGCAAGGTGAGGTGAAGATCCTCTCCTGCAGTCCTGTGATCCAGTTGGATGGGGAAATTTGTTGGCTCTCTTTCTGGAAAGAAAGTGGTGTCAGTGGCGCCTAGTGCTTTTTATCGTACTTTTGTACTTGTTTCTGATTTTGGAGTAGGTCACACGGATGGATGAGTTGTACTCCCCAGGCAGCCTGTGGAATAGAGTGGGGTTGGTTAGATTCCTAGCTTGCTTTCTATACCTGCCAGAGGTCCAAGGAGTAGGAACAAGGTGAGTGCCCAAGGCACATCTGTTTCTCAGTGCTGGGGTTTTTTTTGGTTTCACAGGGTGCCAGGAGATTGCTGAGGAGTTTCGGTCACAAGAAATTGATGGCCAGGCCCTGTTGCTTCTGAAGGAGGAACACCTCATGAGTGCCATGAACATCAAGCTGGGACCAGCTCTCAAGATCTGTGCCAAGATCAATGTCCTCAAGGAGACCTAACAGCTCTGAAGCCAGAGGTCTCACTTTTGCTCTGACCCCAGGGCAGCTGCCAGCTTTGGAGCATCCTGCTGCGGCGGGGAAGGATGGGACAGTCCCCTGTGGTCTTTCATTCAAGAAGAATGAGAAGGAATTCAAGTGATTGAAACTGCCGTACACAAGCCCATGTCTTGGTCTCTTAATGGTGCTACAAGTGGGAGGAAAACTCCCACCTGGGGCCTTGAAACACCTTTCCTTCTTCCTGATTTTGAATAAGCCTCTCCCGTGTACTACATAAAGATGGGAGGGGGACCTCTTTCTGTCTTAGCAAACTTCTGAAAGGGAACTGCCCTCGCCCCTTTTTGCTACAGCAGGTCTGCTAGATCTTAGTTTTGAATCTTGCTGTGCCAGAACTTGAGGCATAGGAAGAGCCAGCCCCACAAGGACATTGGGAGCAGCTGTGCTTGGGGCATTTAGGAAAGGGAACTAATAAATTCCAAGTGACAGAGGTGGACAAACAAGAATTTGAGCAAAAGGGGCTGATGCTGTTCCACTCTTAAAAAAAAAAAACAAAACACCTAGGCTGTTCATGAACTGGGTTTAATAGCCATTCCAGCATGCATACCAAACTTGAAGGCCCGTGGCAATAGGAGCTGCCTTAGCTTTACTGTCTCCTGTAGAGATGCAGAGTGAAGACAAAGTGTTGCGCAGCTATTTGCTCCAGATGCTCCTCTCTGAACCAGAGGAGGATTTATTCTGAGTACTTATGACAAGGTGATGGGAAAATCAAAGGGGAGGGGGATTGTCTTACATTAGGGAACCCTGCAGCACTAGGTTTGTCTCCCCATTGTGCTAGGCCATAATTTACAGATCCAAAGCAGCCTCCAGAAGCGCCAAGGCTCTTCATAAAATGGGCTGGGGTTTTGGTTTTGGGGGTTTTTTTTTGTGTTCTCTTATCAGTTTGTATTATTTTTGTGTCTGTCTTTATTATCCTCAGGAGAGCTTATGAGACAAAGTTTAAGCTGGCAGGATTGTATTGTCTGCCTCAGGCTCTTTTTTTTTTTTTTTTTTTTTGGTTGTTGTAAAACAAGTATTTCTCTTCCTCTGTTAAAAAAAAAAAAGGCAAAAACACACCCTCCAACAACTGAATGCTAATCCTTTAATGCTCCTTCGCCTTTCTAAGGGGTAGAATTATGTTATAGGCGAGTCCCTCCCTTTCAGCCCCTTCATGTTTGGTTTTTTTTAAGGACCAAATGCGGTATTCTGAAGTTTTGTTACCAGATTGCCAAAGGTGAAAGCCTGAGTAGAGTGCTTCTCTTCCAGAAGCACCTCTGCTTCAAACAAACAAAAAACCTGAAGAAATTACGCAAAGCATGAAGAGGTAAGTGCCCCCTAGAGCCAAATACCTGAAAGCAAGATGATTTTATAAACCATGTGTCTCAGCTTTTCTGTTTTCAGAAGTTTCACGTGAATATTTGAGTGAAACGTAAGACTGTTCTGTGTGGAAAGCACCTACTGTTGCAGGAAAGCTGTAGTGGCAAGGGAGGAGGCCTGATAGCATAGGTAGGAAAACATTAGAGATCTTTGGAATGGGCTCTTTATTGACCCATGTTAGAAAAAGAGAGGAGGGAAAGTGCTTAGAAGATGGATAAAATGTGGCAGCAGCTTCCTAGTCTTAACTGTACTGTTGAATCTCACTTTAATGACATCCTTGTTCCTGTGAGAGAAGACTTCTGAGACTTCTTGAATCAAAATAGGGCCAAAGGAAGCTGCCCATGCTTGCACTGATAACGCTATTTGGTCTGATGTAATTTGGGGGCAGGGAAGGGGGAGGTTAAAATCTCTAACCATAATCAGCAGAGGAAGGCTGCCCTTAAACCACTTTATCCTTAGCAGGTGGGGTGTGATAAAACTCCTGTTTAGTTTGACCCTTGGCAGGGTACGCAGCCAGCTAGCCTGCCTATGTTACTAGCTAATTCTGAGGACCAGATTTTATTTCAGTCAAATGGGAAGGCTTCACTTCTTCATTTCATGTTCAATGTTCTTAATAAAAAAAATGCTTGTTCAGGCTTTGCAGGTCTGGCTGCTTTTTAACACCCCCATCCAACCTGAACATTAATCTAGTGTTTGAGAAGTACAACCTCCATCAAAAAGTTACTTTTGATTTTTACTGCTGCAGAGAAACTGTTCCCATGCATAACTACCTGAGCTTTTAAAATTTCAGTTGTTAAAGATGTGTATACCCCTCCTTCTTAAGCCCTAACGAAACTGGAGTGATACAAGGTGGCAGTGAAAAACACATACTAACAAGAAGAGATCCATTCCTGGCAAAAGAAGTTCAGGCACAAGGCACCACACACTAAGGACCCTTGGATAAGTAAGATGCTCTGGCACCAAAGAAAGCTCCTGTTACATCAGCACAACACTTCACCAGGTTTTTTGGTCATTTTATTTTTGAAAGTTGTGTTTTGTACAAAAAAAATTACCTTAAACACCACCATGAAAAACAGTAGCAACAGACTTAGTGACTTCCTATTTTTCCCATGTTATGAGAAAGATTGAGACTGTAACAAAAGTCAAAGAAAGCAGGAATTGTTTGCCCACTCCAAACGCAGCAAGAAAGCAGGGCCACCCCTTTTCCCTCAATGTCATTGTTCAGACTGCTTTGGTAGTATTAAAAATGCAGGAACCTTGTCTGTACTCTGCCGTTAGCAGTAGTGGCTTGCTTATTCACAGTCTATGCCCTCAAGACTGAGGACAGTTCTCTGCCAGTTTACAATAGGGCAGAATGGGATTGCTTAGAGTCTAGCCCCTCACATAAAAAGCAATTAGGAATCAAGGTGCCAAGTTCCTGAAGGTTCCAATTGAGTCTTACAACTCAGCTGTACCTGCTTTTCACCAGGGCCCCAGGAGGTTTCTCTCACTCCCAGCCAGTAGCAGTACGCAAGTACCATCTGCACAGGGCAAGTACCTTAAGACTGGTCTGCACCATGCTTAAGGGGACAGCGACTTATGAAAGCTGACCTTGTAAGCGTGGGAGTCCCTTATGCAGTTTTTAATGTGTTGGCATTCTTGTCCTTGGCTTCTATGGTTCCTTTTTTATAAAAATAAATTCTGGTAGCTTCACGGGAAAAGCCCTCTGCCAAACAAGGAACTTTTGGAGAGCATGAAAGCACAAAGCTGACAGTGACTGAACTGTGTGGGCAGTCACCTTGGGAAGCAAGTAACAGAACACAAGTGACAGCTACCCGTCTCATTTTGCCTTGATGTCAGTTTCAGTTTCAGCAAATGTTCCCTTTACTTAGCAGCACATCATTTCCTTTTGCTTCTCAGTGATTGACTGAAACAATATTTTGACTGAACTGGAAAGTCACAAGACTGTATTTAACTCCTATAGTTTTTTAGCATTGCCCCTCTCCAGTCTGAGAGGATGGCATGCATCCCTTTACATCTGTTGAAGGAAACCGGTGTGTACTCTTCAACATATTGCCATTAGGAAAAGAAAAGACTGCAGAGGTGCTAATGCCTCTTCCACCCCCACGGAGTCTGGCGTAGAGCACTCTGCGCAGGATACGCTGGCAGAAACAGTGCGTAACAGTGCAGAAGCTAGGAAAACTGAAAATGCATTCAAAGAAAAAGAATTCCAGTGTCTTACAGATCCTGTAAACCCTAGGGGGGGAGGAGAGAAAGACACAAAAGATCTCTCCTACAGTCTCAGCTGTTTTAACCCACTGCCTCATTTTCCTTCCTCTTTCTGCACCCACCCATGGCCTTTTTTTCCTCTCAGTGATTCATCTCCCATTCCTGAATATTGCTTTCTTGCTGTCTTCTACTCAACTCTCAGCACTTTTTCCTCTCCCCAGCTGTGCTGCATTTTTGAAAACCTAAACCAGCATTATATTCATAAGACATGCCTTCAGGGACCAGTGCTGTTCACACCCAGAGGCATCCATGGGAATTGACACACCAGAGACAGCAAAAGCAAATAGTGTAAAGAAAATCAGAAGTGAGAGAAGGAGAACTGGCTGGGAGGTACCTGGCTAAACAAGTGCTGGGGAGATGGGGAGAAAAGAACTCAGTGTTGAACGCCTATCACATTGGTAGCAAATGGTCATCCCGTTCTTCCGACTCCTCACCCAGCTGGTCATCACCCACACCACGGTATGCAGCTGGCGCATTTCGAGGCTTAGATCGGCAGACAAAGTCACAGCCATCCTACAAGCACAGGATATTGCACCGGAATCAGACTGTATGCAATCCAAAGCAAAGCAGCTTCTGTGATTTCTCTTTTGCTAAGGGATTATGCCTACCCCTGTGCTATCTGGAACCGGTCCCCAAAACTGGTCTTGACAAGAGAAGCACGCATACAAACATCCTACTCGGTCCTGAAAGCTCTGGGCATACTGATTAACAGTATGCAGCAACATCATGCTGAGACAAGCATGGAGGGTAAGTGGCACTGCCTACAGTGACCAAGGAAGTGTCTCAGAGACTCAGACATGAACATTTCACAGTCCCCAGCTTAACATTCCTACCTGGAATGTGTTAGTCACTAATGAGCACGTGTTCTAGTCTGTTACATAGCAATCACAGGATATCAGCAGGGAATCAGACTCAGCAAAGATTCAAAAATAGAGTACTCAGAAGAAAAAAAACAAACAAAACCCAAAACCCAAACAAAACAGATATCCTCTTCTTCTGCCTCAGGGTACACTACCCTCTACCCTGGTGGTAGGTACCAAGAGACATAGTCCACGAAGACAAGGCAGATGCCTTTTCCTCCTGTCCTAACATATGGGCCAGGCTGGGAATATACAGGGATTTTCACTCACCGCCACTAGATTTCCCAGGTCTTGCCAGAAGGCAAAGTGAGGAAACTGCTCCATGCCCTTTGCTCCCACTACAAGGCGCTGGTAGAGGAACCCACCAATGATGTAGATTGCAATCAGTGAAGCAAACCTAGAGGGCAGAATAAAAAATCAGAGCTGAAGAAATCCTACAGACAACCTCTTCCAAGCCAGCTACCTGCCTCAGATTGGTATTGGAGCAAGTAGCTGAGCACCACTCAAGAACAGAGCTATAAACAGAGACCAGACCAGAAACGGTCCCCAAAAATATTGACCTGCTAGTATAAATCTTTCAGCAGCATTACATGAAGTAGTGCCTCTAAGCACAAACACAGAAAATGAGTCAAGGCTCCTGGTCTGAATTCCCAGCTCTGGCAAAGAGCTGTTGTACAATTTTAGGAAGTCACGTCTTAAATGTTTCAGTACACTTGTCTGTAAACTATGAAGGAGGATGCCTACAGGGAACAGAGAAGCTCTGCAGCATCATGCCTTGAGCAAGAGCTTTTGTCCAAAAAAGCTCAGAGGCATAGTAACATCTAACGGTGGCTGTGAATAGGTATACCACAACTATCTAGTCTAGTATAGCATTTGGCACTGGAGACTATGGCCCAGACACGAACAGCTCTTCCAATGACTCACGTGATCAGTAGAATGGAGCCAACGCTGAGGTGGGAATCCTCAGCTGGACAAGCCACGCTGCTGTCCATCTCAAAGAGGTAGAAACAGTCCTGCTCCTTTTCCCGC
>NW_009186185.1:22363-24535 GCF_000690835.1 Fulmarus glacialis
AACTCTGCAATTTGGGAAAAGTGAAGTCGTGAAAATATGCCCAGGCATGCTGAACTTTACCAGAAGACAGTTTTATCACTGTTGGTGCAGCTAGGCAACAGACACTGGAGGACGGAAGAAAACCTTGCTGCCTCCTCAAAGCCCTTCTGCTTATAAACAACCGTTTGTCTGGCAGCCTCCTGCTCCTCTCCCCGCTCATGTGTCACTCACCGCTGTAACTCCCCGCTTGCACGAAATCATTATCACAGCTCTTCTCTTCTCGCCACTGCAGTGCCTGCCATATGAATCACCTCCTTTATAAATCAGCATGATCCAGTCACCTGAGAGAAACAGCCAAGAGAGAAACAATATAGACTGCAAATCCAGATCAGGAGGTGAAAGGCAGATACTAACGAAGAAAAGTATTGAGTGGAATCTTACTTCCATTGAAGACCTGGGTTTCATTGATTCTTCCTATCACTGTGGTCTTTCCATTCTGTCTATCCATTTGCACCAGGCCACCAAAATCATGCAAGGTGCTGTTGACCTCCCTGCACACCCTGAAATGGTAGGCGTAGTTTTCTGTTTTGCCTTTCTCCACAGTTACGTTAAACCTGCAGCAGGGAGAGGACAGAACAGATAGTCCATAGGATTACAAAGAACGTGGCTCAGAGCAGCAGACACTCGAGACCTGGAAGCCAGTCACAGCCCACACTAACGGGGGACCCCATTCTGCAGACTGGCCCCAAATCTTCCCCTCCCCTTGGGCTAAGGGAAGGCACTGTGCTGCCCAAGGCCTGCAGTGTGCTGTACTGTACCTCATTTGGCTCAGGGGTTCTAGTTTCTTCAGCAGGGCTCTTTCCATTTGCGACTCGCTGCTCTCATCACCAATCACATCACAGCTCCTCTCTTTCGACTGTTCAGCCCCCACACCCACAGCGAGGGCCATAAAGACTGCCAGCAGAGCAGAGGTACGGCAAGGTGATGACATCCTGGACACACACCACAGAGAACACAGAGGATTAACTGTTTCAGCCCCCTGCAAACTAACTTCAGGGTCACTGAGTCAATGATTGGCCACTTCCTCAGTCCTGACTGCAAAAAAGGGGAAGTTAAAATCTAGAAACATCTCACAGTTCCCAAAGGGCAGGAAATCTAAATCTTGCCCATAGTCAAAGAGAATTCACTAGACCGATTTGGGATTCTTTTCTGAATTTTGCCTCAAGACTGCAAAAAGTTTTGCTGCTGAGCACACTAATTAGCACTGATTCACCCAGAGCAGAGCCCAGCAGGCTGAATGCTGGAGTAAGTTTCAGGCATAAGCCATTGTTCGTTATTGCATCGCACTGAGAAGCCAGTCAGCGGAAAATGATTTACCAGGCCTCTAATCAATCCTCTTTGCAACTCTCGTGTGAAGAGCTTGCAGGGAAGAGCCACTGTGATTAGTCAGGCTGTGTTTGTTCAAGTGCCTTAAATTTAATAATTATAATTATGTTATCTTTCTAGTACTACTTTAGCTGAGAATCTGAAAGTGTTTAGTAATACCAAGCTGCAACTTCACAGAACAGTTTTCTTCTGTTTACATGGGGGAAGACGGGAAGGAGGAAACTGAGATGTCCTATGCAAGATCCAACTGAAGAGGCAGTAATGAAGACAATAATGAAACCTAGAAGATTTGGTTTTCAGGTTCACGCTGAAGTCACATATGAAACATTCAAAGATTGCACCAGCCAACCACAGTGGTGCAACAGATTCCCCTCTGCTTCTCCCGTGGCAGATTTCAGTAAAGCTCCAGATGCTGGTGGAAGGCAACTGACAGACCCGCAACTAAATAAGCACCTGGCTGCAGCTAGACAGAGCCTGCCAGAGGGACAGCCTGTTTCGCTGAACCTAATGATCACCCCCAACCCCTGCAGGGTCCACCGTGACGCCTTACAGCTACCAAGCCAGCTCTCTGATCGCCACGGAGGTCAGATGCAAATATGGTGAGGTCAGATATGCTGAAACGAGGAAGCCCGTGACACAAGAACTCGTGATTCGTCTCTCACAAGGCCAAAAGCGGAACCCTGCCCTTCGCACGGCTTCTCCAGGCAACTTACTGGAGAACGCTTCACTCGCACGCAAGTGAAGTAAGAAGTGATGCGGCGGCGCTGCTCTTCTCCCCTCGGCCGGGTACCGCTCCGGCTGACACCC
>NW_009186186.1:0-457 GCF_000690835.1 Fulmarus glacialis
AGCACCCATCGTCTGCCCCTAAACATGCAGGTTTTAGCATGCAGTTTTTTCATGCTCAGAGGGACCCTGGGCCCCAAGAGCACCAGGTCAGGCTGCGTAGCCGAGGGGCCCCAGGAGCCGCTGCCCGAGTCCCCGAGCAGCCCCTTGCCCCTCTGGCCCGTCAGAAACGAACGCCTCCGTACCTTTTATTCAGCCCAGCTCCTCCTGCGGTGCTCGCGCTGGGCTCTCTAAGAAAAGACAAGAAAGAGGAGGAAGAATTGAAATCAATGACCATCATCGCTAACCTGCCTACAGTCAATGCTATTTGCTCATTGACTGGCAAAATGTTCGAATACGAGTATGAAAAGTGAGCATATCTCCCTGGGCGCGCTGGGAAACCTGCCCTGGCTAAGAGCCAGCAGCCAGGCTGGGGGTTCAACCTGTGGCGGGGGAGCCCCGACGCGCAGCGCAGGCCACG
>NW_009186186.1:720-1027 GCF_000690835.1 Fulmarus glacialis
ACGCACCCAAGGATGCTCCTGCGTTTCTGCCCCCAGGCAATGCCCCGTCCCTGCCCCTCACACCCCGGCACAGTGTCACGCTTCCGCAAGGAGCGAGCCCTGCGGCACACGGCTCTGCTGTTGCCGCCCCAGCTCTGGGCACTTCTTGGAGAACATCGCCGAATTTCAAAGAAAACTTCCTAAAAGCTGCACTTCAGCTAATTGGCTTTTGCAACATTGCCAACCCAAATGTTCATAAATCATGTCAGACCCTCAAAAATAACGAGAACAGCTTATACATCACGAGAGTTTTTAAAAAAGATAAGCG
>NW_009186187.1:0-5993 GCF_000690835.1 Fulmarus glacialis
GGTGGTGCCGGTGGGATCTGCCCCTCGGGGGGGGTGTAAGGTCGGCCTCCCGAAGGCACACCTCGTCACGGCGCCCGCGGTGGGTTTTCTTCGCGCCCTCCGGCCCGAAGGCCTGCGGGGAGGTGTGTCTCCGTCTTGGCGGCCACTGCAGTGGGCTGTGCTTGTACGGATTTTTCACCTGATGCTAACTGAAAGTGCTGTTTGTTGTTATCTAGCCTTATGTTTAGTGTGTTGTATGCATATGGTAACTGCAAGCAGAAGAGGATAACTCATTTTGGGCTGTAGCTTAAAACTTTACTAATACACCTTTGCTTTTCCGTGCTTGAGGGGTTTTATCATTTGAATGGAGAGGAAATGGTGTGGGTGTATATTTGTTAGGTGGATGTTGGCTTAGAAATTTGAAAGAAGTTGAAAGATCTTGTTTGTTTGTTTTACGTGAGATTATAAACCTTGTTACAGGTATAAATCGGCCATTATTATTGTCACTATTGGTTTTATAGAGGAACAGATGTCTGGCTGTCTTGAAGAGTAGCGTACGTCAATTCTGTGTAGCTGCAATAAACTGCTTGGCTTTTCAGAGTCAGTCAGCCTGTGGTTCCAGAAGCACATGCAGCTGGCAAAAGGTTGAGGCTTGGTTCCCAAAATGGCACTACATTTTGTAACCGCTGGTGTGGCTGTTGGATAATCTCAAATCTAGAGGTTGGGGAAAAGGTTGCTGTGGATTTTAAGGCTATTGTTGCTTGATGTTTCTGTTTTCTCAGCCCAGTGCTGTCTTGCAAAGGGGCAGTGATGCTCTTGAGGAACTGTTGTTGTTTTCCGTGGGCGATGTGCGGCTGAAGCTCCCTCAGTATGTTCCCCTTCCCTCACCTCTCTGAGGTATGTGGTATGTGTCATGTAGCTCCCAGCCACATGAAGGTTTCGGTACGCAGCTCATGGGATCAGGAGTGTTGGCCGATCTTGGTATATGTGCAGGTGCTATTTGTGTATCATGGGTATCAACATGATTTTGCACTTGGCTGGAGTCTTCTACTAGGCAACGTTTCTACAGAAGATAAGCTAGACCCTTCTTCTGTAAAGAATTGCTATTTTTCAAGACTTGCACAAGGTTTTATTTTCTTCCTTTATTTTGTGTTCTGTAATTTCCTTCCTAGAAGAAAGGAGTTTAGAAGTATTTAATCTATGGTTGTGAAGAAGGTGTGTTTCAGGTAAACATACACGTTTCTGGTGCTTTGTGGAACCTTTGGGGTGTGAGGAACCAGGCTGGAAGCAGCATGGAGTCACTGCTTCCCATGTATCTTGTGGTACTGCTTACTAGGTCAGTGTAAGGCATAAATCCCTCTGTTGGCGTTTCTTGTTCTGATTCAGTTACTCAGGGGTATTAGGAAACTAGAAATAATGGTTACAGGGAATATTTTTCTAACAGGTAAATAATCCTTCATACAAAGTAATATGAAAATATCTGCTGCAAATGTTTAAAAGAGAAGTCTAGGTTTCTTCCACTTCTTAGGCATCAACTTGTATTTGATCACTTGAATCTTTTTCCAGTTGGATCTTATTTTTCTGTGGGTTTTTTTTTCCTGCTGTCTCCAACCTGAGAGCTTTTTTCTCCACTTCTTCCCACTATTTATTATTTTTCAACACCTCTTCTTCCCCAGCATACAAATGACAGCCAGTTTTTCTTTGCAGCAAAACAACTGTGTTTTTGCTGTCCTATAAGGTATAAGTAAGCTTCCCTTTATACCCTGAATTGACTGTAGTTTTAAGTGTTGCCACTTGCCTCTTGTTACTCAAAACAGGATTGTGTCAAGAGAAATTGTGCTGCTGCTTTTGTTTATATAGTAGTACTGTAATAGGAAAAGACTTGTTCTTGGTACAATGAATGCTGGTACACCAGAAATCCTGCTAATGATAGTGATTAATGGGTGCTGCTCAAAATAGCTATCACTGCTGATATGACTAATTGTGCCATGTGAAAAGAGCTCCTTTATTCCCAGTAATCTCAAGGTGTTTCTACAGTTTTAGAGAAATGCCTGATCTGTGCAGACAGATAAATGCACAGTGAAATGTGGAACTTGTAGGAAGTATGGCAATTCTTTAAGAGCTTGCTGCTGCGCTGCAAAACCACTTGGGGCTGAAAATGAAGAATATCTTCTTGTGGTTACTGTAGGTAGTTAGAATATTATTACTGGAATTGGATGTTAGCCAGAGCAACACCCTACATGTTGCAAACAATGCCAGGGTATTGTTAGTAGCTATAGAAGGGGTTTTATATCATACATGAAAGATGACATTTCCAGCAGCATGGGTAACCTCATCACAAAACCTTGTGCTGGGGCTGGCTCAGAGGGCAACTGGCTCTGTTAGGTTTGACAAAATCTGCATTATAATCACACTGGTCCTTCTAGAGCTTGGTGATATGTCTGGATTAGTGTTTCTTGACCTTCATTGGCCTTTGGGTAACAAGAATTTATTAGTAACATGCTGCAGGCAATCTTGTGCTCTCCAGGCAGTATCGTAGTCCGGGTTCTGTTTAGATTTTGTATGTATTGTGGCTGAAAACAATGCTGGAAGCTTATATGGGGACTGCAGATCTAAACCATAGAAGGTGCTGTTTCTTGATATCTGTAAAATCTGAAGTTCTGCCTGGTAAGATGAAAAAATATTTTGAAAGTTAAGTAGAATTTTTTAAAGATGGGTTCTAAACTCACTGAGAAGAAGCTAGTAATAGTTGTGTTTTGTTGTGCCTCTGGCTTTGCATGGGTTTCCTCTCTTCTGCTGTTTGTGTACCTCAAGATAATTTTATGGCAGGAGGGGTTTAGACATTCATGCCTTCTGCCCCCAAAGGAACTATTAAGGTGTGTGTGTGGGGAGTAGGAGGCATTCACTTCACAACTACGGCTTTGCAGGTTAATTGCTGATTTGGTCTGATATGATCCCAGTCTTACAGTGTTCTGTGAATAAACCGTTTTCGTCCAGTCTTTGAATTTTACCAAAACAGTATTAAAAAAAGACAAAAATACTACATTTTCAAAAAGATGATGTTGGTGTTAATGAGGTGTGTTTCACTTTGAAGTGCTCTAATGTGACAAGACAAATCATTTTGAGAACTGTGGTCTTGAAATATCAATCTTGCCTTACTCTGCTGTAATTAATGAAGATTAGTGTGTTGATTACTTAAGATAAATCAGGGGGGATTGATCTGTGTGGTTCTATTAAAGTCATAAACTTTGCATGAGGCAAGCTGACTTCCAGGGACCAGGGTTGGAGCAGCCTTGGAGTACAAGAGAAATACATTTCTAGAGGGTCTAGAAATGCTGGTTGTGCTTTGAAGAATGAAAGAAAAGGGCTGAAAAAGGGAATGCGAAGAACTGCAGATATGGCTGGGGGAATCCTGAGATGTCTGTGAGTGAAGATCAGTATGGGTATATCTGAGGTGGAGTAACTGAGGCTCTGTGAGGCTTTCAGGCATGTTCAAGAGCCTTTATAGCAAGTCAGGCATTTTTCCAGCTGTGGTGTTGCATACCATCAGTGGTACATTGGCTTCAGTCTAAGGCTAACATACAGCAGCTTATCAGGGCAAGCACCTATTACAACTTTGTATTAAAACGATTCAAGTTTGAAGTGGGATATTCTAGGGCTTTGCTTTGAAGAACTGTTTTCACAAAGGAAATAAATACTCTCCCTTCTAAGGAAAGCCCTTATACGAAAACATGGTAGCACTAATAGATAGAATTTTTGCTGTATTAGCTAAAAAGCAAAACAAAAACTTTAAAAAGTTCTTGCTGTAAAGTAGCTGTCCATGTTTTTTAAAATAAATTTTTACCTTATGTGTTTTACTGTTAAGGTCAAATCAGAGAAACTAATTCCTTAGGAAACACCTCTACAATAGTTCCCTAAATTGTGACCAATTCCTGCTTATGTTCTTAGTAAAATTTTCTCCTTGAAATGACTGATGCATATTTTCTGTTTTAGGCTAGCTAGACTTTCATTGTCTTGCAACATAGCTGTATTCCTTCTTTGTGGTCTTTTGTTTCTTGCTTTTCTAACAGTTTTCTGCTTTTTCAAGTGGTTAGGGTTTTTTGGCCAATGTGACTCTTCTTGTTTTGTTTTATCTAGTCATGTTTCAGTGGGGTACTTGTCAGATGCTGATGTTTTCTGGTAAGCATTTCTGTACAATAGCGCTGCAAAAGACAGATTATTTGGAAAATTTCAACAGGAAGATCCCTCCACCACCTTGTCAGCCACTCCTCCTCAGGTTTAGATACTCTATTTTTCTTTCCTGACACTACGTGTGTGTTGATTAGAAAGTTACAAGGGAACACGTCAACTGCTTGTTGAATCACATCTAAAAAACTGTTGTTACTGTTTAGTTGTGTACTCAAAGTTGACATTTAAATGGTACTGTCCAATTACAGAAAATTCCTCACAGGCTCTGTGCAGTGTACTCTGCGATGTGGGAATGGAACAAAACTCCTCAGCTTAAACAGTTTCTGAACCTAAGGGAAAGTTTGTTTCCCTTGATAGAAATAATAATATTTAACTTTGATTCTTTAATGCTTTATTCTAACATGCTGTATTTTGGGAACTTTAAAGCAGTGTATGGAATGTGTTGTAGAGGAGAGAGTAGGAAGAAAGGACCGTGATGGACCTTTTCTCCACTTACTTCTCCAAAGGCATCCCTACTGTGATTCATTTGTGCGAGAGTTCTTTAGCAATGAAATATATCTTTAATTCTGTCATAACTGTCTGTTTCTAGTTTCCCAAGTAGATTACCTCACTGTGATAACTTGATATGTTTGTGAGTTTCTGCATGGTATTGGGAATTCCTCTGGATTTACTGGGGTAAAATTAAATCCTTTGAAGCATGTCCACATGGTCTGTCTGATACCAGGATATTCAGAGCAATGTTCCTAAGTATTTTTTTTTGTTTATGAAAGTTGAACTTCCTGCTCTTCTGTACAGATTACAGAACTTGGCTGATTGTGCCTTAGAAGAAGAGTTTGAGTCCAAGCACAAGAGCTTCCCTGGAGAAAGATAAAGCACCTGAATGTCTACAGCTCACATTCCAGAAAAATCTGGAGATCTTTTAAGTGTTGCTTCCTAAGAGTCTAAGTACAAGGTAATATTTTAAAAACTTCCTTAAAAGTACTTGAAGCTGGCAATCTCATCCTGAAGAAGAGAGGCATTCTTTTTATGTGGCCTAGCGTATAACAGAAATGCTGAAAACCAGTGAAAGCTGTAGTGACTAGAAAGGACAGACACAGAAACACTCTTCTTGTTGTTGAAAGACTTTTCTTGTGTCTGCATCCTCACAGCTTGAGTAGAAGACTGAGTATCACAGTGGAAAGATCACTGTGGGTAGATGTAATTCTATGCCAGACTCCAAAAGATTTGAGGAACATAATCTCTTTCTGTTGAGTATTTCAAAATTTTTCTCAGAATGCTGTTTGCAAGTCTTGCACCAGATGATATTGTGTAGAAGGAGGAAGAATACAAGGAGGAAGAGGTTACCTAAAAATTTCATTTTTCCAGATCTATATGTTGTTGTTCATGCATCCTGCAGGGTAGCTTCAATGTAGAATGAGTTCATCATCTCCAAATGCTCAGAAGAAACCACATTTGTCAAATGAAGGTAAAAATGAATGCAGGTTTCATCATTTGTTAAAGGCATCTGTGCTTAGTAAAAGATGGAAAGATACTAAGGATAGGAGTTTTTTTGGCAGGAGGGAAGAATAGCAATATTGCCTGCTGTTGAGTGGTCTGCAATTCTTTGTCCAAGCAGGCCAGGTGGTATAGAATAGTGTTAACTAAAACCATGCAAATACGTTTTTACAGAATCCATCTTCATCAGTGCATGTTTCATAGCTCCAGAATAAACTTTATTTAGCCTCTTACCAAAGACATAGTTAGATAATTGTGGTTTTTTGGCTGAGCAACACAGTTTGCAAATATTTAAATAATAAATAATTTAAATATTTAAATAATAAGATATA
>NW_009186188.1:0-200 GCF_000690835.1 Fulmarus glacialis
ATTCTCAGGGTGCTCTGCAGCTGAGGGGTTGTACCCAGAAAGAGCCGGTGCAGGGCCCCGCAGTGACCCCCGCGGCTCTCCCGGTCCCACAGCACGACTCGGCAGCACCCATGGCACGGGGTGAACCTGCATCAGCCTCCGAGGCAGCACGGCCCCAGAGGCTAATGCAGTTACCACGCATTCCCTGTGCATTTCTCCCA
>NW_009186189.1:0-265 GCF_000690835.1 Fulmarus glacialis
CTTGTCCACCGATGTCCTCGGGTGCATGGGGCTTCTGCTCCCACAGATGCTTGGAACAATACACCCCAAGTTAATGGTGAAGTGAATTTGCTGCTGCGCTGGGAACAACCAGCCTAACTGAAGGTCTGCAAGGAGTCGGGGGTGCCTCTGCCTGCACCGAGCCCCGAGTGGCACGGGGGGTGGATGGTGCGGGCAGGCGGGCTGCAGCTCGGAGGAGCCCAGCCCTCCCGGGGGCGAGGCAGGTCTTGCGGCTGGGCCGAGAGCC
>NW_009186190.1:0-14441 GCF_000690835.1 Fulmarus glacialis
CCTTAATGATTCTATGATTCTATGCTCTTCTTGTTTCCTGATCCTGTCCACAGCTCTGGCCTTCTATTACGCTGTTTGCTACACTGCCAACATTACTTTCTCTGTGCCCATCCAGCCTTTCTCTTCCTTCAAACTCACTCTTTGCATGAGTTTCTCCAAAAACACCTTCTTCCAGTTCATGTCATTGCTTTCTTTACGATAGGGCTGTGAGATCTGAGTTTGCGCAGGACTGAGCACATCCCTTCCAGACCAACGTGGCAAATAAATCCCCTCAGAACGTGTACAACAGCATCAAACAAGGCGGCAATATGCATGATGTTCCTGCACCAGATCACTGTTTATACATACACACACACACAAAAATGCTTGTAAATGCTTTCTGAGAGGGAGGAGGGACCAGAGAGCTCTTCTTACCTACACAATTCTACAATTCTGTCATCTTTTTGCAAGCAAAATGATAAAGACTAGAACTGGAAACAGCACTGCTCATTTGACAGCATACAGCAGAGGTCTTCTCCCAGCTCTGCTGTAGCACCACAGTATGACTTTTGCTGTGACATTTCACTTCTCAAAAAAAAAAAAAAAAAAAAAAAAAAATCACAATTTATTCCCATTAAAGCCAATATGACATCAGGTCACAAAGGTCGTCTTTTGCAATGCACCTAGTAATCTACCGATGAAAACTGTGATGTAAATAAGTAGATAATTGTGACTATGCTTAAGACTGAGCTACATCACTACAGTGTTACATATTATTATTGTATCACATGAAAAAAAACTTGTAAATATAAACCAACAGTAAAAGTCCTCACTGCTCAGAAAATATTTCATACTTTCCCCTTCCTTCAGTCCTCTTTGACAGTGTAAGGAGAGTTGACTTATGTAAATACGCTATTTAAATAAGGCGGTTTTGACAGCCATTTTGACAGTCTCCTGAAGAGACCCGAGCTGGCCGTGATTAGTGGTGCACAAACCGGAGACGGGCATGTGGGCTGGAGGCTGAGCCCCTCGGCCCCATCCCAGCACACAGCCACAGGAGCAGAAGGACCGACAGCAGCTACTGGGTCCACCAGCAGTACCGAGCACCGGGGCTGCCTCTTCAGCACCAAGAAAACAAAGGTGTCGTTACCAAGGAGACCCGGCTAACTAAATTCAGGAACCCCTCTTGGCACTGGCTGAGATGTAGATAAGGACAAGGAGCTCTGAAGTTCGCTTTTCTGTAGAAAGCAAATTTTACCATGGTAGAGAACTGTGGGCTTTGACCTGTTTCAGGCCCGAAGGTGCCTGTGCCTTCCACTGCATCCATTTTCCAAATGGACAATTTCACCCCTAGAAAGTGGGGAGCTCTTCAGTTAGCACCAGTAAGAGAGAGATGATGTTTAGTTTGATAATGTGACTGTCAGTGGGATTTTGAAATGTCACTCCCACACCTAGCAGATGCAGTTGGCTCATTCCTCATTTTAGAAAAATGTACTGAAGTTCCTTTTGTAATTGATGCAAAATGTATCACATTGGGGGGGGGGGGGGAAACACACCACAAAACCTCTCATTCCCTTTCAATCGAAAGGCATTTTAATTAATTCTCTTGAACATATTTAATCTGTTCTATCCTTTTTAAAGATGCTTTTGCAGGGACAAGCTATCTCCTTAAGTAGAACCCATATGGCAACTAAAAAAGCCCAAAACCAACACAAAAGAACGAGCTGATATTTCAGGAAGGTGGATCCTCCACCTGTCATCATTCTTGGCCCTGATTTTGCCAAAACATACATCTGTGAAAAACTTTGGAAGGATGACCAAGACAAATGTTTGTATAATGGGAGCTTGAACATATAACTTGTTTTTAAACAAGCATGTAAGACAAATCACAACTGGAATGACAGCATAAAAGACAAGTGAGAGGAGACACCAAAAACCTGTGGGAGAAAGATGACATGAGTTCCAGTTTGTTTTGGTACCTTATCTTACAAATGAGCCCACCTAATAATTTGAGTACCAAAACTAATCTGTTAGATGAGCCCTTTTTTTTTTTCAGTATCAATTTTCAATCCATATAAAAATTGTCCCTTAAATACCACAAACCCACCTACACTCTTCACATCCTCTTTACCCCTTCAAACTTTTTCCTCCTCTTTGGACAAATGCACCTGGAAGAAGAGGAAAGCCCTATAAAACAGCCCCAAATTTACTGTGTCTTGAGTTCAGGATATAGGAAAATGTGGATGTGGAAAGAAAATTTACTCCTGAGTTAACATTTCACTTGGAAATAAATCTTTGATTTTTATCCTGTGGCAACTAAATCTCTCCCTGCAAGTCCGACATTGAACTTCATGGAAATTGGACCAGGCTGCTAGGAAAACTGCCATGACATTTTCTAAGGGCCCAGATCTATATACCCATATGCTGGTCTTTAACTTCATCAACTAAACATATTGGATTTGTTTCTTAAGGTCAGAACAACATTATTTACCTTCTGTTCCATCATGCAAAGTTTAAAAGTGAACTCAATTGGTTTCGCTATTTGTCCTAAAACTAAGGCAATGACCACTTTATTATCAGCATTAAATCCAGCTTGTTCTTAAAACTCATCACAGTTCTCTAAATTTCTCTTCTGTTTTCACAGGAGGGTTTGGTTGAATTTTCTTCTTTGAGAAAACTGGCTATATACAAATATATCAGCCCACGAAACGGTCGCCAACATTTGGTAGAGAAAGGAAGACAAACATACCCTGTACCAAATTCTGTGCAGTTGTTGTCCTCCATTACACAAACACTTGGCAGGCTTCCATTATAAAATTTATGCACTAAAATTAGCTCTCACAATTGCAATCAATTGCAACAATCAAGCGTTAAGTAATTGAAGAAGAAAAAAAAAAAAAAAAAAAAAGGTGAGTATGGAAAACAATGTTACGGCACTGCAGTGGTTCCTCTATTTATTTATAATTATGTCCAGTAGAGTCTTTCTATCCATCATTAGTATGGCTGCAAGCACACAACCCGTAAGCAGAGTAATTTCTCAACAGGAAGCTTCCTTCTGCGATGCCCCAGAACGTTTCCTTGCCATTTCATTTTTGGTGCTCTCTCCCCATCTTGGGGAAGGAAGCTGGGAAGGGACCCTACAAACTCTCCAGTGCAGAAGACGCCCACCTCCATCTCCTCACACCCCAGCTTTATCCAGCACCTCTTGGGCTGCTTCACGTACGCGTGCACGCACCCCCTTTTCCTTGCCCCTGTTTCTGCAGACAAGTGATCTGGGCACTGCTGCCCTCTCCGCCCTTCCTTGCCCTGGTCCCATCTGCGCGGTGCTAAAGGAGGGGACGGTGAAGCTCTGCAGGACCCCCTCGGGGACAACCTGGCCCTGGCTCTATAGATTCCTCCCAGGGCTGAATCCCATCTCCAGTGCTGGCTGTCAAGTATCTGAGCACAGGGGCTTTCCAGGAGGGGCAGGGAGGGAGGGGTCTCCAAAGCAGCACTGGGGCTGCTCGTCACCATAACTTGCAAAGCGGGGACATGCACATCAGCACTTTGAAAACATGAGCCTTATTTTCTCACTACGGTGTGGGGAGGGGTAAAGGGTTAAAAGCCACCTTACCAACCAACAGCAAAGCATGAGGAAAGGACTCCTCAAAAAGATTTTCGTGACCGTGAATGACTTTAAGACAACCACACAGTGACTTGGCTGATATGCATTTTTTTTTTTTAATCATCCTCTGTGACGCAGATGGTATATATTGAGTATGGTGTGGTGCCAGAGCAGAACTCAAAGTTACAGGCAGCTTTGTACAGATTTTTCCCCCTTGAAACAACAACTCATGAAACTAGTAATAAATGTTATATTGTTTGGAACGAAAAGCAGATAATGTATATAAACTTCTGGAAGCTAGACACATATGGCAAGAATACGCTAGAGAATACAGAATATGCTAGAGAACACAAATAATGAAAAAACCCACTCTGTGTAATTCAGTGTAAATATTACATCTGATTGTCTCTTTTCTCCCACATGCATACAAGCAAATCGATGTCTGGCATCCCACTTTAACCCGAGCAGTCCTCCATCTTCTATATTAACAATCTACATAACTTTTGGCCCCCGAGAACCTACATCTTGCATGTCAGCACACATTCAAACGGAATTACCTGCCACTGTTTTAATTCACTTCTGGGTTTTGGGTTGTTTTTTTTTAAACAGGTCACAGCTGTTTATAAAGGAATATAGCTAGATAAATAAGCATATGGTATTAAATGAACATTTTAGTTTTCCAAAGAGAGGAGTAAGAAAAGCTGGCATGGTACAGCTTGATCAAATCAGAAGCAAAGCCTTCAGGTACTATACATTTGTCTCCCTTCCTCGGTTCCTAACAGTAGATGTTCTTCTGACCCAGACCTATCACACTGAAGAGAAAAACAAGCATAAACTCATCAACCTTTGTTTCATCTAAAAGCTATCTACAGTGGTCAACGTGAAACAAATTAAGCAGTTTTAGACACAACAGAGAGCCCACCAACACAAGTTTGAGAATTTTCCATGGACGTCACTTGGCTTTGGTCCAAGCCCGTAATGTCATTTCTCACTGACATCCTTTTGCACCATGAAATTCATGTTCACAATTCATTATCAGATAAAGCCAAAGAGGCCTCCCAGCAAAGCGTCCAGAGAACCAGCTGACTCTTCAGCAAAGTCTACCATAAAAAAAAGCATACGGGCATGATGAAAAATGGATTTAGTATAATACAGATTCATACGACACGAAATAGAAGCTGGTATCTAGCACATCTTGCCTTTATTTTATTTTTTCATTGAACGCACCTGTTCTTCTCACTCAAGATGAGGGCTAAGCTGTTTAAACAGCCAAGTTATTTTGCGAGCTATTTCCCTTAGCACACAAGCAAGCCCAGGCAAGAGAAACCATCCCTCCAAAACACAGCTCCTCCCCAGAGACAGTGCAGGGGGAAATTTGTAGAGTAAATACGTTCTGTGACTGCAGAACTCACGCTCTGCGTTTCAGCAGAGTGTATTCCATGATTGCTTCCCCCCACTCCCCGGCCTCTGAAATGCACGTCGCAATGGGTTCTACTGTCAAACTCAAATCAATCTGGCTTTTTTGCTCACAGACTGCCGCACAGACTGAACCTGCAGGTTCAAGTTGCTGTGCCCCTCCACCCCTCCAGGCAAACCAGCCCGCATCAGAAGAAGGTGACTGTCAAAAACGATACCGGAAAACAAGAGCAACCATTTTTTTTTTTTTTGTATGAAAAGTCTTTCAGTTGAGGGATGAAAGTTTCTTTTCAAAGGAGAAGAGAAATCCCAGAAGACCCATCCATCCCACGGCCATTCACCTGCAAGGATCAGACGTGTCTTGGGAAGAAGAGCAGGAACCTGAACCCAGGCTCCCACTTCCCAGCCGAGCCTCCCAATCACTGCCCAAGGCAATGCTCATCATTTGAGTCCAGAGCAGCTTCTTTACTCCCTCTCTGATTCAAATCCAGTTTAAAACCCAAGCATAACGAGAACATTTCTGAATTTTTCAAGTTTTATAGGAGAGCATTTACATTTTCAGTGCAACTACAATTAAAAGTTATGCATAAAATGCAGGGGCGATGTCAAGTTATTTAAAATTCCCCATTTTGAGTTTGCACTAAGATTAAGAGGAAAAACAGCTAGGGAAAGGTTTTAAAAAATATGTGCGCTCTAAGGGATAGTTTTAAATACAGCAAAAAAGAAGATGGCTAGAGGAAAGGATTTGGAGGAGAACTGAAGCTGATAATCAGGAAAGGGGAATACAACAACATGCCAGGCTGCAGAATGCCCTCCAAAAGCAATGAAAAGATAATCACTGCAAAAAGCATTGCCACAGCAAAAGACGATCAGCAGCTGAACACATCTCTATAAATTCTCATGCTCCTGCAGTGCTATGGAAATGCAATGACATCCCAAATACTGGAATTTTCTTAGATTGGAGAGATAGGGAAAAGAAAACGGTCACACTCCGAAAGTATCTTCAAATATTTCCTGTGTTGACTAGCACAAAAAAAACCAAATAGTAGCAGAGACTTAATATACCCATGTTCCCAGAAGGGAAAGATCTCGTTAATTGGCCATCCCACTCCTCAGCCTAAGAAGCATGCTGCCAAGCTGCTCCAGGTACCAGGGGCAAAAGGTCCAAGAGCAGCCACTTAAGTAGATAACTTCAAACATGCGTGGCCAACTCAGGCACTACACGTCTTTCAAGATCAGGTGCTCACTGAGCAGATGACTGTTCAGATAACAAACTGTAAACAAAATCATACACATGGATACACAGAAGAAATACTTTGGCTTCAAAGGCGTTTTTCTTCAGCACATAAACATTGCAGGAATTTCTCTCATGTCTCAAATAGCATTACTCTGCACACAAAGTCAAGTCCACTCATGGCACGGTTTATTTTTGTCCGACCATTAGACACAAAACGACAGCCTTTATCTGCTCAGAGAGACTGCAGTACAACATCCTGAGGTTCAGAGATGCTCTGCAACGATGGGATAAGCTATTTTTGGAAATCTATCTGGTTGCTAGGGCAAATTCTTGTAATGATACGCACCATCCACCAAGCAGAATCTGGTTTGCAAGTCAGGAGAGGAGGAAAAATTAAGATGAGAGATGACTAACCAGGGTAACGTGAGAAACCAAATGAAATGCCATGCTATACAGAAACATGGTTAAGGCTTCCATCAAGACAGCTGAACTCCTACGTGAAACACGCCTGGTTGTTTTGAGCCAACGGAGCCTAAATCACAGGCTTGACAGAAATTTCAAAAGGTTGTACAAGGCATCCTGCTGCCCTCAAGGCAGGATTAACTATATATAAGTACCTTATGCAGGGCATACCACTACTGAATCATAAGCATTTGTTCATACAACTCTCTCGTACCAATATTATTTGTCTTTTACACAAGGGAGGAAATGAGGCAGACAGAAATGAAGCAGTTAGCCCTCAATTGCACACTAAGTGTCCTGCAAAACTAGGAAATCATTCCAAATGCTCAAAAAACCACAAATAACTGATGGATCAGTTTTCTAGGAGCTGTATGGATATCTTCTCATTTTCAAAATTACTGGAGCCTTGGTTCACATCAACCTGTTACACATCTGGATAGTCTTATGTATTTTATAAAAGACCACGATAGCTTTTCTACCCAAATTCTAAGCTTTCAGCTCAAGAAGTGTCTTTTGAAAGTTAACAGGGGAAAGATGGTAAAGAAAGGACAAAGGGAGGAGGGAGGGGGGTTATAAACTATTTTCCATTCTCTCCACAAACAGTGAAGAATGGAAACTTGCGTGCTAAAGTTCAAAAACACCAGCTTTGGATGACGCAAACTGGAAAAGGTTGTATAATTTATACCTTACTGCCATATCTTCTGGTCAGCTTTGCGCTGAACTCAACTGAGATTATAAGAAAGCATGCAGATCAAGTTAAGGAAACCGCCATACTCTTCATGGTAGCTGAGCACTTTGCATGTCAGAAGAAAGCTTCTGTAATTAAAATAGTATCTCCCTTACAACTGAGAACAGAGAATATTTAATTAGGCTTTAAACTGTTGAGGAGAGGCTTATATAATAATCTCACTTAGGGCTCACAGTCAAAGAAAAGTGCCTACCAAGACATGGTCGAACATAATTGTACCTCACTGGTAACAGATCGTACTCCCAACACAACCTGGCATTAAAACTGAATTAGTGTGCTCTTTTGCTCCATTTTGACTTCTGAAATAAAAAGGTTCAAACCGATGAGAGATTTAAATTTGCAGAGACCATGAACTAAGTGAAATTCATGAAGCCACCAGACTTAAAGATTACTGCTGCAATCTGTAGGAGCAACGCTAAGAGCAGAATGACCACGGAGACTGAAGCCAAAGCCTCTGCCACAGGCGACCGACGGACATCCAGCAGGGCAGGCATCTCCGCCACAGTCCTGGGCACGTTTCACAGGCTCCTGGTCAGCAAGGGTTGCAACTCTCTTCGCTGGAATAACCACAAACCAGGCAACATACAAGACACCAATTTGTCCTTCTGTGCCAACACAGCGCACGCCCAGCCCCCTGCCTTTACCGAAGAGCAGTTTTCAGATGAAGGTCATCTGACTCATTTACCTTCTGGCTGCAGATCCTCACATACATGTGTGTGACATAGGGACCCTCTGCAAAGGTCGTCCCTGCCCATAGGGTGGCACAGCCCTGGCAGAAGGTATAGACAGGGGGCTCCAAGGGACAGGCCAGCACACCAAACCAGGCAGCAAGCCCTCCCCATTTCTGCTGAACATGCAGAGCTTCAATGCCGATCAGAGCTGAAGCAGCAGTCCTCCTTTTGCTCCTCCACCCAGGAAACAAATCAACTCTTACTCGATGGAGCGTTTGGGCAAGTAAAGATAAGGACCTAGCTGAACTATTCAGAGCTCAAACTGCAGCTGCCTTCAAATGCTTATCAACCATAACACCAAGCACAAGGTTTTGTACTCTTCCAGCTGCCTCCCATAAACCTCTTCAAATGGGACTGCTTTATATGTGGGATTTCCCTAGCCAGTCACAAAAACCTGGCAATTCTCCATATCCACACTGCATTCTGCGTGTGAGCTCCAGCCAAGTCACCTGCACCACTTGGAGGCAAAGCACAAGCAAGAGTAAGGCACTCCCGCATTTCTGCAGTGATTCAAGATGCTACTCAGGCCCTGTAAGGACCACACTGTGCACGGGGGTACATGCATGCAGCAGTTTAAGAAACGGTCTTGTTCGCTTTAGGTACTGTTAAAGAGACTAATGCTTCTAAATAACTCAATTTTGAAAAATGGGGCTTAAATAGCGTTGAAACCTAAGATCATAAAGAGAAAAACACATGTGCACATGCTCCTAAGAAACCAAACAGCTTTTCAAAACAGGATTTCTCTGACATGCTCCTAAAGAAAGCTTTTTTTACTTAAACCATCATCAACTGAAGAGCAGGAGAAAGACTTTAATACATTTGTCAGTAAATACTCCCATTCTACGCAGGTAAAAACACTGGCACAAAAGTAATCTAATAACTTCCTAAGCAGATAAGTTGCCATTATGTATTACAATATATACGCACATATAGCACATATAGCTTTTCATAAACAACTTCAGGATAGAGTTTGGTCATACGATGACCTACCTGTACAGAAAAGACTAAAGGGGAACATAATCTCTAATCCAAGTGAAATCCATCACAGTCAGGAGGCCCATCCTATTGACAAAGATCAGGCAGGGAATGAGGAGACCCAGCTTTTATTTCCTGCAGCATCATTTCCTTCTGGGCAGCCCCACTACATCTCCCCAAGCCTCTGCTGCTCCTTCAGTCGTTGTCCTTACAGGCAGGCTGGCAGCTTATTTATGGAAAGGGCTCACCTTTGCTACGGGTGTGAGCATTTACCTGCATTAAGGTCCTCATCTCCCTCCACAAGGCCCCCTGGACAGATAAGCTGGCTTCTCTTCTCCGCTTCCCACTGAAGGGAATATGGTTTAATAAATATTGGGAGGAAATCTGCTGGTAGCTTTACTAGACTGCATAAATGGTTAAAATTTTCCTAGAGCAGCAGGAAGCTTGTGGGGAGGACACAAAATGCACAGCTGTACAAATGTAAGATTAGGGAAGGAAGATGGAAGGTACCAGGAGGTCTGAAATATTTTCAGTGAGATACATACATAGGCTCACCCAGTCTCCTGACAAGTCCTCTGATTTTAGAAGGTGCTTTAATCTGCCTTAGATCTATATAAACAAAGATCATAGAAACAATTGTATATAGAAGCCTGGGAAAGAGGCATACTGGTATCATCTTTCACTTTGTAGCTTTATGTTGGAGAGGAGGGAGGAGAAGGAAAGAGGGAAGGTAAAGTAACCATGCTCAGCATCATGGCTCGACGTGAACAAGCCTGTTTCTTTTGTTACTTTGGGTCATCAGGATAATTAAATCCTTTATAATAGCCACCGATCCGCGTCAGACAGCGCGTATAACTGTGAGCCAGCTTCTCTAAGTTGCACAAAAGAGCTGCTATGTATTGCAGAATAGCCTCTGCGCCTTGCTCGGCGCTTTTGGGACAGATTCTGGTGCCGCTACTTCAGCAGCACCGTACCACACCGATCGGCCAGACTGACGGACAGCCTCAGCCCACGCCAGCCACGGAGCCCTGCACATGGAGGTCTGGTGCCATTTGGGGAGCAAGGTGGTACCCCACTGTCTGAGGTACAGCCTGCCCCATGCCGCCCAGGGGATCCTGCGGTTTGACCACAGCTCAGACGCCGCATGCATTTTTGGAAGAGCAGTGGAGTTGATGGAAAGGTCAGTCTGAGTCGCTGCACTCCTGTTCCAGCCCTCCTCCCGCAGCTGCAGAGTTTCTAAATTAATCTGGATCTTTAGGCTTGTCGGCCTTTATTGCCGTTTCTTAAGGAGAAGCCCAGCTTTCGTGCTACAAACTACAGGGCTGAAGTCCCCAGACAAGTTTAGTAAGTGCTTTTTGCAATTCGCCTTTGCCCTTATTCATCCAAGTGCACTCCCTTAAGTGTCTCCTAAAAATCTAAGATAGGAAATGAGCTTAGTTTCTTCCTTATTTTCCCCTCCCTGCAATGTTTTAATCAAAATGCGCCAGCCAGCTACATCCAGCAGACGCGGGGCGGATGGGAACAGCACCGCTTTGTACAGATTGCGCTCGACAAGTCACATCAGCGGGGTGCAGCCTGAACCAATAACCCCCTTCCCTCCCCAAATCCTGACCTCTGCTACTCGGAGGTCTCTGACTTAGCAATGCCAGAGGGCAAGAAATCCCGCTTCTGTGCAACAAGACATTGTTAAAGGGAAAATTCCTCGGGGTTTTTTTTTTTTTTTCTAAATCCTTGACAAAGAGATCTGTGTGTGTATGGCCCACAGCAGAAATAATCCTACGCCTACCAAAATCAAACAGGAATTTACTGACCAGCTCTCATGCACTGCAGGGACCGAGCCAAAGCCTAAAAACTTGCCATGGCTGTCCCGTGACAATATAACACCTTTTCTATTTTAGTTTCACTTAAGTACAGGAGGAGAAAAAAAAATTGGTAAAAACGTGTTTAACTAATAACTGGAAACTTTCTGTTAAACTAATCAAAGCGCTATACTTGGGTAGGGGTGCACTACGGCTTCCTAGGATGCGGTAACCAACCAAACATAACCCACCATCGGCTCCTGGCAGGATCAGCTGCTCGGCTGCAACAGCACGCATCTGTTAGCACTGGCAATTTACAACTGGAAAGTATTAGGGAGGGCTGATTAATTGCTACAATATGAAATTTCCATGCCTTCATTTTACATTAGCAGCTTTGCAGTTAGCAAAAACACGAGGGAAAATCAGAAAAGGGGGGAATGGGAGGGAGGAGAAAGTAGCCCCTCTCAGACATGTCCAGGACCAGGAGCATCCTCAGAGGATGCTCCCTTTTCAGCAGGGCTTCAGCTTCCATCAGAAACAAACGAAGCCTCCACACTTTCAGGCTATGCAGAAAACGCCATGGGTGGGAGCTGACATAGTGATGTCCTCCAGAGCTCCCAGACAGCCCCAGTGCCCCTCTCTGCCACAGGGGGAGGCTGGCAGGGGCGGGGGACAGCGCGCCAGAGGGCCCACACCAGCCACAAGATGGATGGAGGCAACACCATCCATCCTCCTTCCTCACCTCCCTCCTCTTCTTCCCCCCAAAAAGGAGGGGTGAGGGTTACGTGGCAACTTCAAGGCTGCAAATCTCTTGCTTCGCACCCTCTACCCCGCACAGCCCCTGGTGCCACACGTAGGGACCAGCCGCCTTAAAAAGCAGAGACCGTCAAGAGCCACCTCTGCCTTACCAGAGTGCAGGACCAGGCCCAAGCACACACACCTGAACAGGCATGGGGGCCAGTGACAGCCATGGGAAAATCCCAAATCCTCCGTCAGAGGGCAAGCTCACCACCGGCCCAAGGCACAGGGACACACTGCACGGAGATGCCGGTGTCGCAGGCTTCCCGCTGAGATGCTCGGGTCCGACCCGTCAGCACAGGGGCAATTTGCACCCGCTGCCAAAGAGGGAAGTAGGAAACCCCACCACATCTTGCTCCCCAGATGGAGCAAAGCAAGACGATGGCTTTGTTGTCACCTCCCCTGCATCCCTTCCTCTCCCCTCTGCATGCAGGCAGCAGGCTTATTTCCAACACGCTTTGCGATACGAAGTCAGACGAACAAAAGAACAAAAACTCTCACTCCCTCCCTCCGGAGGAGAGGGGAAAATTCAGAGTTCAGTCTGCCACTGCGCTGCTAGCTGGTGCCACCGCTGCCAGTGCCACGCAGACCGCTGAGCGCCGGGTAATTTCACACGCCATATGTGCGGCAATCGGGAAGCACTGATAGCACAGGGCTGGAGGAGCAGCCGCTGCCTGCAAATCAGCAGTGCTACGGGGAGGGAGAAGCAGCAAAACAACATCCACAAGCAACCTGTCACATGCAGTCTTTTCAAGGTGACATAATGCCCCTGGACATGCTCCCAGTCCAATGTGAAAGGCAATGGACACAGGGCACGCTTCGGCATCTCCCAGCTGCTCATGCAGCACCGCTGGCAGTGATAAACCCAAAACGCGGCATTCACCCCCACCACCCCACCATAGGCAGGGATTTGGGGGGCCAGCATGCCACGCAGTGAAAGGCAGGGTCAGGGCAGCAGACCCAAAGGCACTGCACACATGGCTGGTTGCGTGCCACGCAGCCGGCTGAGCCCGGTGGCTCTGCCCCGTCCCCCCAGCCTACAGCTGTATTCCTGCGATCTCTGCCTCCGGCTGGGAAATCCACCGGCACGTTTCCAGGATTACCACTGACAGGGACCCACACCAGGCAAGAGAGCAGGGTGCAGGCAGAACGGCCCTCGGTAGCAGTCAGTGACGCACACACCGGGTGCAAAAGATGAGCATCCTCTTGCCTGGGAGGAGAACCCCCTCCTTGCAAGGAGCTCCATCGGTGGGAATACAGCGTTGCCATGCTTCAGGCATCAAATCCTTGATGCCTACTTCACACCTGGGGTTTTCCATGGTGGTTTTTTTTGGTTTTGGTTTTTTTTTTTTTTTTAACAGCTGCTGGGTCCATGTGACAAATTTTAAGCAAGTGAGATTCAAATCCTCATAATTAAAGAGGCACAGAAATGGGAGGGGGGTAGGTGGGCGGACACGACACGCAGACTCCCACACACTTAAACTGTAAAAACCTAAGAGGTAGAACAGCACAGAAGTTCTTGTCCCAGAAGTAGTAAAGCATTATTTTTTTTTTCTTGAAAACACCTCAGTCACTGAAGAAAAGAAAAAAAAGAAAAAAAAAAAAGAATTAAGTTTTAAAAACATGGTCTGACACATCATTTGGTACTCACCTTGGCAAGATCTCTTATTTTTCAAAGGTCTAACAGCTTCTAGGTGAATACAGCAGATCCAGAAAGAGTTTGACAGTACTACCTGCAGAGAGATACCTTGAAAGCAGAAGGTCTGAGTACTTCTCTGTGTAGTCCCATTAACAGATTTTGGCCTCCACCATTCCTCCAGTTGGCTTCTCCTTAGCAGAAGGGTCTGGAGACAAGTCACGGGGCAGCTCTGGGATGAACACGAGAAGCCCCTCCAGAGAGCTGGGCTCTGGCAATCAGGGGTGCAGGGCTGATGCACCAAATGGCTGCGCCCCACGTCGAGCCTCGCCGTCAGGTATCAGCACGCTCCCCTGCGCGAAGAGCAAACACAGAGCTGACAAGCGCAGCCTTCAGCTATGGTGCGGCATTTTGCTTGTGTTTTATGTAACCATTTACAACTGTTATTCAATTACGAAGGAGAGCTTACCATGGAAACTGCAAGGAGGTATTTTGTTTAAGATACAGAGCACACTTTTTAAGTAAGAGCTGTTCATCTCTAATATGCAAACATTGAACTGCATTCAAGGTTTCAGGTTTAGATGTGTTTCCCAGAAGACGGCCAGTCCTACTTGGAGGCTATGCACCGCACGGCACACTTTAAAACACAGAATTTTGAAATTTTTCCTCCCTAAAGCTAAAAAGCCAGGTGAAATGAAGGAATGGATTCGCTCCTTTATGCGGCCATTGTAGGGTTTTCAGCAGTAAGCGGGAAATGCCATCTTCTGCTGTGGCCCCACGGGACTGTAGCGGCTTAGCAGGCTGCCAGCCTACATCAGCCCCCCAAACTGCTAAGCCTCAGGGACCGGTCCCGATCCTGTATGGCCCAGTCAGTCGGTAAGTGACCTACTAATCCAATTAGACAGCAACATAGGGTGTCTAAAGAAATAAAACAAAAGGAAACGGGGAAGGGAAAAGTAACAGGAAAGAAGTTATGCCTAAAGCAAAGCATATCCTCATTACTCCCCTAATCTGCAGCTGCGAGTGGGAGCTTAGCTGGGTGCCCAGTGCCTGGAA
>NW_009186190.1:14472-14847 GCF_000690835.1 Fulmarus glacialis
ACATCCCAGCCTGGAAACCCCCCATCATTAAACACAAGAGCTGCTTGCTGGGTGTATGGAAGACCAGGCAGTGAAGAGACAGTCCTTTCTAGCTAGCCTGGTCAGTAGAGCTTGGTATGATTTCTCCAACCTGTTCTAGGTATTTAAAGTGCTTCTCTGGCTTTTGTCGTACCACATTCAGCCATTGCCAGCTATTCTGAGTGCGTTATCCAGAAAACCACGTGGCTGCAAACGACAGGGGACGGACACTAAGATTATGCCTTCTGAACACAGCTGGGTGGGAGAGGCTGCTGCTGCGAGTGCTCACTCGAGGTGCCCACCCCTGGCTGCCCAACCCCAAAGAGGATCCCGTGCTTTTCAGAGGAATCCCCAACC
>NW_009186190.1:14874-23525 GCF_000690835.1 Fulmarus glacialis
GGCTGCCCAACCCCAAAGAGTATCCCGTGCTTTTCAGAGGATTCCCCACGCCTACCACGAATGTGAACAAGCACACAAGAAACCACCCATTCAGCTTTAAAGATCGGACCCCCTGGGAAGAGAAGGGAAATGCAATTTTGCACGGCACTGTGAAAAACACTACAATTGCAAAAAGGGGATTTCTGGTTAAAACAAACGTTTAAACTGCCAGTGGTTTTCACAGACCTAAGAAATGAGCACAGCCACAGTTTTAAAAATACATTTTAAGCAACTTCACGGCTGAGCACCGGCTTCCGCTGAGCTGAAAGACAATTACAACGCGAACACAGAGCAAGAGATCTCAGCCACCGATGGACTTGTTTGTGGGTGTGAAAGCTCAAAAGCACAAGAACTATCACATCGGCTTCCATGCTGGAGGCCCAAACAAGGGCATTATCTGGGGTTTTGGAAAACAACAAAATGAAAGAAAAAAAAGCCTTATAAATGCCAATGCTCTGGAAAATTAGCATTTTTAATAGGAAAGTAAACATAGGCTTGTTTTATGTGATGGTAACTATCAGCATGTCAGGTTTTTTTTAATGGTTTCTCCATTACCATAACAAAAGCGTGCTGAGCATCTTCATTGAACTGCAGGAGTTAAAAATGCATAACATCCCGACTTCCCGACATCCTCTGACAAGGACGCACTTCTCCTACCACTGATTCCTTTTATGAGTAACTTTAACAGGACTTTAAGTCTGCAGAGAGATCCAGTTATTTTATCAAGATGGACCTGCAATCCAAGATCAAAGTTTGAAAGCAAGATAGGTTAAGGAGCTGGGCATCCATCTCTGGCTTAGAAAAATCCTTCTCCTGCATATTACCATAAAGGACTTGCTTTTGCTCTGTATTCTGTGCCATGACACTGCACGGCATCATCTATCAAGGAAGCGATGCCTCTTGGTAGCCGTTCGCCATGCTACCAAAACCTTGGCTGAGCGTGGCCAGGCCCCATTTTAAGACAGAGAAGCTCCTACTCTGGTCCAGCTCCTATGCCAGGGGCTCCTCTGGACCAGAGAAGACCCGGGGGCAGCCAAACTGCCCTCCCCGGCCAAGGCCAGACATGGAGCAGCTGAAGCCCATGCCTGTCCAGCCACAGACAGGTTTTTCCACCCCAAGGGTGCCCTGGCATGGGGTACAGCCCCCAGGGGCTCCTCCATGCCCCAGCACAAGGGCTTGCCCAGCAGCAGCAGAGGCGGCGCCAGCCTCCCACACAGCGGGGAGCATGGGCCCCGGCACACAGGGCAGCCCCAAAACGTGCTCCCATATGTCCCCCGCTGTGGGCAGCAGCAGGCAGGGAGGGACGAGGAGCTTGGGTCCCGAGCAAGCATATCTTGAACGCTGAGGGTTTGCCCAAGCCGCCGGGCAGTATTCATGCCATCGGCTACACGGGTCTAGGGAGCAAACAATTTCGCAGCGAACAAAATATTTTTCTACCCTCTCCATGGACGATTAGCAAAGCAAGCCTGAAACGTCAAAAACCGACTCTTAATTACCGAAGTCAGCACTTAATGACTCCAATTATATTTCCACTGATTTCTGAAAATTGGATTCTCCACTACACTTGCTGTGTTTAAATTAGTTTCTTACCTCATTCATGGTAATTATACTTTGACAAACCAAATTAAAATAGAGTTGAGATTTCTAAAATCCCACTTAAAAATAGTGGGGATTTAAGAACAAAAAATTTCTTAAGCCTAGCGCCATTCACATTTTTCATTGCCCTCCCTTCAGGGCACAGGCATGCAGAGGGTTAAAAGATGAGAGAGATGCAGAGGACAGTATTTTGTTAAAACGCTGTGGAAACAGTGTTTTAGTAGTGGGAAACAGTGGTTTAGTTCTGTGATAGAAACTTATCCCCCCCATATCACAGAAATTAGCTTCTCCTTTTGTCCTAAAAACCAACAAAAGTTACTCTTCTCAGGCTCACCATCACCAGTACCGCAGAGGACTCCAGCGATGAGGAGATTCAGATGAGCATTTATTGGGAAGGAATACACTTCTCACTTAAAACTAACAGTTCGCTCTATCTAACCTGCATGCTGAGACGCCAGTATCTAGACCTACCATCAAAACATGCCTATAGGATAAGCATGACTTCTGCAGGACGCAGTTACACCATTTGGGGATGCCTATCCTTTATTACGGAATTATTTTCAAGTTCCTGCTCATAATTAGTATTGGAAATGGAAAAGGACAAGAGAGTAGGCAGCATATTTGCAAGAAACTAAGCACCAATGGAAAGAATCCATAAAAACATCTTACTTTAGGGAAAGCCTCTACATGTATTTACTTCATATGATACAGAGAGAGCAGTGATTCCTCCAAAGAGGATGTCCCTCCATATGTTCTTCTCCCAAAAGAGGAAGGAAAAGCCACTAACAGCCCCTAACCCCTTTGCCAACCTCAAAGCTCAAACATCCGAAGCACATACCCTTACATCACAGCAGCCTGGCAATAACCACGGGAGCTGTCGAGTAGCCACAGTAACTATGGCAAAGCCAAGGTGCCCATGCCGGCACCGCAGGCAGCATCGCAGTCCCAGCAATACAGTCACAGTGTGTCTCAGCACCTGGACAAATTAATCCTAATCCCTGCAGGACCACAGCCGTTTTTGGGAGCCAGCTACCTGGTACTGCATCTCGAAGGACAGGCAGGCATTACACTGGCTGGGAGGTTAGTAAACTGAGCAACCAAGCCAGCCCCAAAGTTAGCAGACAGTAAATTAAAAGAACGTTTCAGGTTTCTGAGGGATCACAACTGCCCCAAAGGAGCAATGACAACAAGCCTGAAGCAGTTTGGACCAATGTGGCGTGCCATCCTCTAGCTCCTTATGGCAAAGGGGTAGAGCATCACAAAGCCCCACCAGCTCACTACAACTAGAGAGAAATACAAAGCAAACCACCTGCATGTGTTCAAAGCGTTCAGCGTTAATTCAAGAGGCAAGGATATACAGATTTACAGGGTCACATTTTCACTTTGGTATAGGGATATAATATGCCACTATCACAGCTACTTCTTGCAGTAATACCTTTTCATTATGTTTGTTTCTGCTATATTTTTATTCTCATCTTTTGCAGATACCCATTACTCAGCAGCAGTTGTTGGATTTTATGTTCACATATGGTTTAAAGAGGTGGCTGTTTAATGTTCCCTATATGTAAATAACTACATGCTGTTTCAGCCCCTGCTGCACAAGTGAAGGAATGATTAGATTATAAATCTCAAATACAGAAATATGTCAAGTTGGTTTTCATCTACAAATCTATTAGAAAATGTAACACAGAATAAGCTCTATCTTCCACTTTACCCACTGCTTTTAACGAGCACATAACGCAACCAGCAACAGGCAAAAATAGCCCAAAAAGCAGGACTCCAGGGGAGCAGCCAGGAGCCTGGGTGCAGCCCTCTCGTAGGCATCCCTCTGCCTGGAGGCAGGCAGGGCTTTCACCACTGCTGGTGCAAAGCCAAATCAGACGTGGTGATACCGAGGGGACCGCATGCCAAGGATGCCTGGGGAGCCCCCACAGCCCCCTCCCATGGCACGGCAGAGAGCAGGGAGCAACAGACCTGGGCCTAGGGAAAGGCCACGTGGGACAACACAGCAACTCCTGCCACCACCCATGCCAGTGCCCGATGTGAGCAGGAGCCACCACACAGGGAGACGGCTTCACCACCAGCAAAAAGTGACCACAGGACAATACGTGCAAACAGCAGCACAGCACGGTAGAACCGGCAGGGGCAAACACCTGCATTTTAAATTATTCTGCTTTTACTCTATTTGTGGCATAACCCTAGTGCTGCTACTAGAAACGAACACACATTTTGCAATGTAATTTATCATCTTTTTAATATGGCTGACAGCATTCATTTCAAATCAAAGCTCCCACGCCAAGCACATTAAAACCATTTTTATTTTTCAAAAGTGAACGCCATGAGAGCCAGAAGCAACATTTACATAACCACTAACATTTCCAGCTTGTTTGGTATCAGAAACCAGCACATAGAATAATCTTTTGAACTTTCCAAGGTGGAGAAATGCTCTTTAAGCAAACAAAGAGGAGATACATAATTCGTTGTTCAGTCGGTCTCCCTTCCTCGCTGAGCCACGACAGACCACAGGAAACACTCTTGCTCCCTGCCACCCCCAGCCCTGACGCTCCCAGGCCTTTCAGTGCAAGGGAAGAAAGGCAGAAAGCTGATGCCGGCTATCAGCAAGCATCCTATAGCCATAGGTAAATGGGCAGCAGACCTTTCATCACAAGCACCCCCAGACAGCCCATGCTGCAAGCCACAAAGCGCACCCCCGGCAAAAAACTGGGCCTGTACTGCAGAAGATGGAAAGCCTTAATAAACTATAATGTACCACCGAAAGCAAGCAGGAAACACGGCAGGCAGCAGCAGCAGCATCCGATTTCTTTCCAATAAAGAGGTGGTTTGCTGGGTTAAAACTCCTGTCTCATCCCAGGAGGCTGAGCACACAATTGGCGTGGGGCAGCGGGCAGTGGGGCAGTGAGCAGTGGCTGCTGCCAACTCTATCCTGCAGCAAAATTGCCCGAGTATATCGGTACTGCCGCCAACAGGCGCAAGCACTCCCCATGCAACCACCTGCCTCAGGGTAGGTGGGTGTAGGAATCAATCTCTGGTGGCAAACAAACAAGCAAAACCAGGAAAAGCCTCAGAAGGCAGAAATTCAGACACTAAACAAGAAGTCAGGAAGGAAGGAAAAATGTTTGGCCTGTGGAAGCAGGCAGCGGATAGCCTGAAACTGGACATTAATTCAATTTATACAAATGTAGTCCAAGCTATCACGTTTGGGCATAGTTTTTCTGCAGTTAGGAGACATTGGAGTGACTGCAAGAGCTACGAGATTCAAAAGATGCTCCAAATCAACACTCCAGTACAAGGATGGGAGGAACCCCAAAGCTGCTCAGATTTGCCTTCTTCCATCCCCATCCCATCCCCACACTCTCTCAGTATAATAATGAGGAATCCTTGCCAAAATCCAGTCCCAGTAACTGATTTCTGCTGACCTAAAGTTACCCTGCAGTTCTAACAACAGATGATGGATCTCATTTCCTACCCTAGCAGCCTCTGTTGTGTGGCATTGCTCTGCATATTAAAGATCCTTAATGACACCTAAAAGCATCTGCAAAGTCTCAAGTATGGATTTAACCACTTAGTCCAAAGCCATAAAGAGCCAACGATGGTAAAGTATGTTTAATGATCAAAACCAAGAACGGAAAGCATTCATTAAGACATCCTCTTACTCTTGTGGAAAGGGGCATTAAGATGATTTTTCTCCAGTGGTGGCAGGTGAGTAAGGTGATGAGTAATATTAGCCTGAAAGGGATCTTTGAAAAATAAATATGTATTTTTTAAGTTGGCAGGGAATAAGCCTATTCAGTGGAAGCGGGGGGGAGAGGGGGGAGAAGGGTCAAGGGAGCGAACGAAAAGAGCTGCCCACTTGCCCGTGACATTGTCAGCTTCGGATAGTGATGGAAGATTAGTCCTTAGGAATATAAATCACCTCCAGCCAGGGCTCCTGGAATTCAGCACTTCCTGTGACTGCTGAAGAGGTGCTGTCAGCTGATCTTTATTCAAGTTTAGGATGATGACTGGGGTGGAATAAGGCTGAAAAGAAGGGTTAATTAAACAAAGAAGCAAATAGGCAAGAGCCTTTAGAAATTGATTAGACAATGAAAGTAAAGGACTTGGCAAAATAACCTTGATTTCACTGCCAGACTAAGAGACGGAGTGCTGTTTTAATGATTGATATTCTCACTGTATGTTCCTGCAGAAATGGTAAGTAGTGGGACATTTATTGGGGTAAATGAAATCACAACTCAGTCACCTCCTTTTCTACTTTGTGAAAAGAGAAAAACCTGCCAAGGATCTCTTTATCCAGAAACCAAAGCACCACCAAGGACTTAGGAAAATTATCATGTTCCCAAAATAAGGCTCAGAAAAATATATTCATCAAGCTCATGTGGCATTTGTTGTTTCCTTGCTTGGAGGAACAGTGCATCAACATTCAGGTAGGTGACCAAAACCAGAAACCCACGTTCCCTCTGCATTTCTGCTCTATAGCCAGACTCCGCATTTTCCGCTCTCCCATGCAGATCTATTTCTGGTTGTTTGGGAAGTCATATGGCCAGGGGAAGGCCCAGAGCCTTGGGAAAAAAAATATATCTAAAACATAGATCATGCCTATGTTACTCACCCAATGGTTATTTAATGCTTTTTTGTAATATACCAGTAAAGAAAAGAGGCTTCAGTCCAATTTCGTAACACCGAAGTCTTGAATCATCATGTTCATGAGGTCAGAACTGTAACTGGTATAAATTTACTTACCACCACCATAAATCCCAGCATCGTAACGCTGAAATATTCCAGCCGTCAGAGCAGCGATGGTGCAGACTGCCCTGCATTTTTAACCTCGATTGTACGTAATTGTTAATCACTGACCCATTCTCTGGCAGCTCTCGGCAGGAGCGGGTTGCTAAGCGACCCGTTTTTGCTCCAGATACTTTTTAAAGCTAGTTTAGAAATGGCTAAAAGTCAACAAAGTAAGTATTGAGACTATGGCAGACAGATCCGAGGTGGAGGTGTGAGCACAGGAAGCAAGTGAGACTAACCCGCACCTCTATCAAGAGCGTAATAATATTCAGTGCCACTTTGCTACATACGAAAACCCCTTAAAGAAGCCTTGCTGCAGCCCCCACGCAGCTCGCACACCTCCTGACCCGCAATATTAACTGCCTCCTGCTTCTCAACAAACTCCCGTGCAATTGCCAGCACGAGAAGATAGAGATGAGGAGCCAGAACTCCGTGCTTGCCCCACTGGGGAGTCACACCCACGTCTCGGGGGCATAAGGGCTGCAACCCAGCACGGCTGAGGGCAGACACCCTGCCGTGCCCACCTACCAGCCCTGCAGGGGTGGTGAGCCCAAATATCCACAGCTCAAACAGCCCACAGGTGACAGGCAACATCCTCCAGATCAGCGCTTGCAGGCACTCGAAGGACCGCGCCGAACAAGAACAGCCTTCAGAAATACACACAGGGTTTTATTAGGGAAAGCCACACTGTTCTTTGAAAGCTAATGGGAATGTAATTACTCTCCCAGCCAGGAGTGCAGGGACTTTCTATAGACTGATGATGAGAAATAATCAGGTAGAATTAATCAAGTAGAGGGTAGAAAGCACCCAGCCTGTGTTTCTGTGTCCGTGTCGCCCCGCAGCCTTCCCTTCCCAGCTCCCACACCAGCAGATACGCTGGCACGCACGCCCTGCCAGCACCCAACTGTGGGCCCGACGAGTGGCACGTGAGGCAGCCAAATTATTTCTGCTGCTCCCTTCAACAGGCTGGGGCTCTCGTGCCCACGAGGCTGCCACACTCCTTGGGATTTGCAGGGAGGGACCTTGTAACTCCGGGACTTTAATCCTTCTGGCAAACTAGGTTGGGCGGGACATGGATGGCACAGGGAGGACTGTGAATGCTGCCCTGTCTCTATTTTTTCCTCCCTTTTTTCTCCCTTTTTTCTTTTTTGAAAAAACACCCTGAAAAAGAGGAGCAACACTTACTGTGTTATGTCATCTCAGAGAAACATGTCCTTCTCATCTTGGTATTTTACTCATTTATCACCATCTCATTAACAACTACTATGGTACATCATTATTAGTTATAGAAACTTGATTTTTGTCCTATAGAAACCAGTGGTTAAAACGCTACAGATTTAAATAGAAGCAAGACTGAGCAATCACATTAATTGTCAAGAAGGAACTGGAAAAGTTGCAGGATTCAGAAGGAACATGCAGACAGGGAAGCGCCAAAGTTCTGCTTTTTCTGACCTTTTTTTTTTTTTTTTTTTTGCCCTTTTTTTTTTTTTTTTTTTTTTTTTTTTTTTACATATAACCTACTAGTGTAGGTTATAGTTGTAACTATAGTTACCAGTGTAACTAGTGTAAATTAGACCTTTATGATCAGGTTCACAAAGCAGCTGAACAATTCAGTAGGACAGGCTGTGGCTATGTGGCAGAGTGGATACTCAAGCAGCTGAACACATCTCGTTTTCTTGTTTTCAGAACAGGCTGTGTATCAGATCAATACATTTATGCAAACATGCCTTTTTTTTCCTTAAACCTTCAAGAAAACTTTAAGAACAGCCTAGCCCAACAAGTACTGGGGTAAATACATACAAAAACAGTAAAGTCTTCCAGTTTGTGCCTCTTTTACCATCAGGAACCTTCTTTTCATCAAAAATAGCCTGGGCTACAATACTAATGTTTTAGGAGTAACAGAGATGGGTTAAAGAACAACATAGGCTATATTTTGTAAAGAGGGAGAGAAAGACTTGGGCAACCAGATGATTGCCAGGGACAACACGTGCAAAAAAAGCAGCGAGGTATGAGGATCAAGAGGTCAACAGAGTAAAACAGAGAGGGACCCTGAGCAGAGCGCCCACCCAGGGGAGCTGGCAGGCATCGCCCAGTGGGGCTCTGGCAAGACACGCAACAGGGCAAGGGGACAGAAATAGGGCTCCCCACCGCTGAGTCTTTCCCCTGACCTGCGTCCCCCCTCCTATGTGACGCCAATGTGACGCCCATCTACA
>NW_009186191.1:0-1540 GCF_000690835.1 Fulmarus glacialis
TTCGTCCTGCACAATTCTCCGGACAGCGCAGGCTTTGGAAAGTCCCGGCTGAAACCGCTTTTCCGTACCGGAGAGGCCGGGTCGCCTCCCCTCTCCTACCAATTCACCTGCTTTTCACGCCAGGAGAAACGCCCTTCCAGCTCCATCGCGGGGCGGTCATTTCCCAGCCAGGCTTTTGAACACTAAATTGCAAACTCCGCAGCACCAATAGCATCTGGGTCTGTCTCCGAGAATTCAATAAACAAGCTGTATGAACTCCAACCAGAATTTATCTCGTAGACTGATGGAATTTGTCTTTTTTCTTCTGCTTCTTCTGCTTCTTCTGCTTCTTCTGCTTCTTTTCCCCCCAAGGCCTCATATTCACCACTCAAAATTTAGCAGCCTGCCTTTGATAAATTACTCAAAGTAATCCCTGCAACAGCTAAGTCTGACTGGTTGACGTTGTGTTAGAAGTCTTCATAGCGGTATCTGTCTATAAAATATTCACTTGCGGACTACAAAGGGTGGATCATTTTTAATGACAAGATTCAGAACTGGAGGATGAAGGGAAAAGATTAATATCCGTGAATTCAAATAATTTAATTTCAAATACTGAACTTAGAACATTATATCCTAGTAGTTTAAACAGTGATGCAGATAAAATAGCAGAGTCTCAGATGAATGAAGTGGCCGGAAGAATAGAGTTGCAGGGAATGTTGGAAATGAGCATTAATACAAACTTTACAGGAACTTTTTTTTCTTTTTTAAATTCTACACCTTTCTATCTTCTGGGATAATCAGTATTCTAGCAGGGCAAAAATGTATATGATATTACACGCATGTGTGTGTATATCTATATATTCAGGGAGAGAGATTTTCTTTCCTCTAGAGGTAGGTGGAGAAATCTATTTAGGCGGCGGATTTTAATTTCAATGGGTAATGTGAGCTTGTGCAATCAAAGTTATCAATTTCTGTCCTTTTTGTTTAGATTTCTTAGTTAAATGTGTTTGTTATATCTACCCCGAGGAGCAGCAACTTGAAAGTGTAGCTTTTGAGTCATCTTATAAATACATCCCTGAGGCTGCGGTTCTTGCAGCTTTAAGCAGTTTTCATTAAAGCAGCCAGCTGCCTCTTTGTGTAGATTGGATTTTTTTAAAGCAATCACTTGTGAAGCCCCGGCCTCAGTTTTGTCTCTCCGCAGGCCCTTAAAGTTGAAGTTTCATTCATGTCTTGGGTCTCTCCACCGAATCACACTCCTTGGAGCAACACTGGAAAGAGCCACACGAAAGTGCAGGCTTGAATACCTCATAGAGAAAGGTTAAAAAGGAAGCAGAGATCAAAACAATCCCATCTCACAAAAGGTGCATTAAATGCGCCCCAGCAATAAGCACAAATCTTCCAAGTTGGCCTTTAAAAGGAGCACCAGGAGCCTCACGTTTATTGCACCCAGCAATTCTCTGAGCAACTCGCCGCGTCTTTGCACTCCTGGCGCATTTCCTCCTAAAACAACATCTAATGGGAAGATAATAGAGACGCAGAAAGGAGGCGCGGGGATTCCCCC
>NW_009186192.1:0-1694 GCF_000690835.1 Fulmarus glacialis
TGTTGCGGTGTGCAGAGAGGCTTGTGGGGGCAGTGCTGGTTTTATCCCAAGCGGGACTGAAGCTGGGCTGCTCTGCGGGAGCGTCTGGGGTTTGCACGGGGCATGGGGCAGTGAGGTCAGCGAGGGGGACGGGAGCAGGGAAGGCTGCAGGAATAGGGCTAGGGAAGAGAGGAAGGCGGTGAGGGTAGAAGCCGGGAAGCAGCATTCAGGCCGTAAATAAGGGACCAAAAGGCACAGTGTTCTTGGAATGTGCAGGAACTTGGATAAGGAAAGCGGTTCACGGTTCATACATAGGAAGTCCTCAGGATTGGGAGGGTGGACTCTGAGCAGCCATGTGAGGGCAAACATTTAAAATGTGTCTAATTCTGAATTTAGTTGCAGGAATGATCATACTCTACAAGAGGATGTGACCCTAAAGGTGTGAAATCAAAAGGCAGATATAGTGTTGGTATTCATCACACCTTTAATGGCAAGTTACCTCTCTGAAGTAGAAAAGGCTGCTAATTGTGCCCATTCATGAGAGTATGCCCGTCTCTACGGTTTCACGGTCCAGTGTACAGCCACTCATAAATGTGATCTCATAAATATCTCACAGTTTCAGTACTTGTAAGTTCAGAGTATGGGAAAACATGGCACAGAAGTTGTGATGGCGTCACATGCAAGGGAGGCATTAGGCATACCTTAGTGGGAAAGAAGTGCTGTCCCAACTTTAAGGAAGACTCTGATGTGGGAAGTGGAGAGAAAGGTAATAATGCCACAGCCAATGAGTGGCACCAAATGTCCTGTTGCCATGATATAGAAATCTATAGATGAAGAAATCTCTTTATTTTTTCTGGAAAAGGATTTTGTGTTAATTAAAATGTTTAAAAAAACACTTATTTTTTTCATTGGTACTCTTTGTACTTGTTCCCAGTTAGATCCTTGTAGAGTTCATAGGCAAAGTTTAAGGTATTTCCTTCTATGTCTTTTGCTGTATACACTGCCTTTGAGTGTTGTACACCCTCTGCAGTGATGACAGCTCTTGCAGTAGCTGTTTTGGGAGATAATTGAATGCATGAAACTCACCTCTCTCTGTGGGTTTCTAGTCCTTAATGTTTCACAATGAGGCAGTGAAAAGCTTCTGTACAGTAAAAAAGATGCAAGACAGGTAAAAAGCTGCACATGCACTTAGCTCAGATTTGTAAGCAGAGGAAATGCTCTTTCTGCAGCTGTGTTCAGTTGTTGAGTCTGTTACTTCAGTCAGATAAAGGGGCAGAGCTCTCAAAGACAATTAAGTTCCTACAGGTTCTGTGAAAGCAACCTGTTAGATGAGGAAGGCTTATGGGTGCCCCAGCTTGAAGGCCCAGCAGTGGGTGAGCTAAGAGCTTACTAGACACTGTAAAATCCACACGGGAAACGGTGTGGGTAAGTGCCCTGTAGAAAATCTCCAGTCGATGTGTTCAGCAGATCACAGGAGCCAGATCAGGAGCAAAGCAGGCCTGCTCATGTTGCAGATGATGAGGCTGCTTCTTAATGCCATCATTTTGGAGCCCAACTATGGATTTTCGATCAATTGTTGGCAACATTGCTCCTTTGCCCTGTTGGCATGTGAGGGGGTTGCCTGTGGCATTAACTGACCTAGGGAGGGAATCCTGGGGGGCAGCTCTTGGCCTCATCCTGTCTCTGCTTTCCCCCTGCCAGCCTGTTCCAGCTAT
>NW_009186192.1:1719-3578 GCF_000690835.1 Fulmarus glacialis
TTCCTGCTGTCCAGCTCTGGTAGTGCAGGGCTCCCCAGGCACGACGTGGGTTGCCCGGTAATTGAATAGCAGTGAGCAGACGCCATTCTAGCATAAACCCCAGCAGTTTGTTTGAGTGCTGTTCCTTATGTACACGATTTCCCCATAAACAGTGGTGGTGATCCCTTGCTTCCCAGGGGAAAGGGAGAAGCAATGTTGCTTTTTCCACTCACGGCCTGTCTGGAAGGTCATCCGGGAAAAAACAACCCCGCCTGCTTGGATTTCAGGGGCGGCTAGGTCCACTGGAGGTGAAGACAGCATTATGGGTACTCCCCGGTAGATAACTATTTCTGAACTAGAGGAATTTGATCTTCCCAAAATGCTCTCAGAATACATTAAGCACCCATTTTGTCAACTCAGAAAAGCTCTCTTTTTCCCGGCACAGCACTGTCATGCCATGAGCAGTTGTAGTGGGCCCTTCCACGTGGGCAGGGTCTGCGCAAATGGGTTACTGCGGCCGTGGGGGCTGCCCCTGGCATCTCACAGCACACTTCCGCAGTCCGCCTGGCTTCCCTTCAGCACCCTGCGCCAGGATCAAATTGCTCGGTGTTCTGTGCATGGTCATTCGCGCAACAGTTTCACAGTCACCAGCATCTCTTGCACATCCGCTGGTGATGTTTCCGATCTCATGGGAGATTGTCAGCTGCTGACCACCTCTACCAAGCGTGCAGCTTCAGGCTTTTATCAAGGGAATGTTACAAAAATGCAGCCTACTGAGTGCAAGCCTACCTTAATTCCTAACCACACAAATTACTAGCAGGAGAAAGAGTGCTTTGACAAAATCCCATAATCTCTGTGGAAGAAAAGCCGCAACAGACCTGGTAAGGTACCAAAGATGGCAGTCAGACTGGTTTAGCGGGTAGGAATGGTGAAATTTAGAACATTTCAGCTGTAAGAGATATGTAGTTTCCAAACGGAATGGAAGATTTTATGATTGTGAAATGGAAATTACAGTTCCCGCCTACAGCTGTGGGAACTTGTGTCCCAGATGTCATGACCTTCCTGATCTTCTGTGAGGTGGTGGACTGCCTTCCTGCAGCCGATGAAGTCTGGAGAGCAGGCGTTTCCAGACGTAGGGACTGGACAGCAGATGTGTTATGGAAATTACGCATGCCAGCCACCATTACAGGGTTCAACTCTAGGCTTCCGCTGCATCAATAAGCCGAAAAGAGATTCTTCTCTAAAGTCCTTTTCATAATAGCGCTACAGCTCGAGCTGGGTGCCTCTGAAGAGGGATCCTGAACAAAGAAATCCCTGGACAATTATACCCTTACAATCTAAGTTCCCCACCCCTCACACAACAGTTCGGACCAATAGTAATATCAAGGTCTGGGGTCTTCTTGCTTTTTATTGGTTTGATTTGCTTGCTGTTTCATTACTAAGCAGTTGCTAAGTGGTCGTCTTATACAATATACCGTGGTTCCATATCCTGTTTCACATCCTCTTATGTTGGTTTCGGCCGGTTCTGTAGTTAGCTATTTGGGATGTTGTAATACAGTTGTTACAGTTCATATACCCAACCTATAGGCTTTGTCTGCTCTAGCTATTAACGTTTAAGCTGCTAGTGTTAAGTTTTGACTAACTTTTCCTACAACAGTCCTCCCTTTGTTTTTATTAACATTCCTGTTATCATTTGGGAGCAGAATATTCGTAGCCTCTAAGGTGTGAGCACAGTTGAGTACAGCAAATGTTACAACATTGAATAGAAACAAACGGTATTACAAAGATCATTATAAAAATTAATAACCCATAAAGAATTCGTTTTCCCCAAGCTCCTAAATCTGGTACCCAGGAGGTAAGCCAAGACCATACTTCTTTGA
>NW_009186192.1:3607-7762 GCF_000690835.1 Fulmarus glacialis
TTATGCATTAATTTTACTTGTTCCCACAACTGCCAGACATCAGCTGAAATCCTTCCACTCTGGTCAATGTACATGCAACAACTGGTTTTAATAATTGTACATACTCCCCCTTATGAAGCTAACAACGTATCTAATGCCGTTCTATTTTGCAGTGTAATTTTGGAGAGTTGCAAAACCTCTTCTTGTAACGCCATAATTGCATCAGCAGTATTATTGCCAAGAATTTCTATTGCTGCTGAAAGGTTAACTAAGGCCTTTTCTAATTTGCCCACTCCCAACCAGGGAAGAAACCATCTAGCAAAGGAGTGGAATGCGCTCAGCCTTTCTACTAGTGGATTACTACATTTGGTCCTATGAACAAATGTTCATAACGACGATCCTGATTCCATAGTCAAATTTGAGAACACAGAAATATTAGGAGTAACAGCTCCTAAGGTACAAGTTCCCGACCAATCTCCTGGTAATGTTTTGCGAGCTCTCTTGCCACATATCCAAACCCACCCTTTTCCCGCAGGTACAAGCCAAGGTGTATTGGAAAAGACCCCAAGTATTCCTGCTATTCCTATTTTCATTGTTTGGTTTTAATTGTTAAAGTTGTCCACAAAGGTGGCACCATTGTATAGGAGCTTAAGTTGACTGGGGAGAGCCTGACGTTTTACATGTCTTGCATATTTGCTCTTTGCTCCTGGAATTACCACCTCCCATTGTTGTGAATCAATGTGGTCTCGATGGAAAGTACTTATCTGGTATAGGGATCCCTAACAGGGGAATGCTTGAAGCTGAGTGACTTAGGAGGTAAGTACATATCCAACAGTTAGTTTTTTTAGTAATTTGGACTATGGTTTGTGACAAGTTAAGATAGAGGTTTTCTCTCCACTCGTAATGGGGCTGTATAGACCTAGATATTCCCTTTACCTGTGTAATAAGCACAGCAAATGTTAGTAAGTTTACCCATAAAATCTCCATAATCTCTTCTATAAGGGTGGTATATATACCAAGAGGGGTAAAACCCCTTATTAACCAGTCTCGGATGGTCCACTTCACCAGGCGTCTGGGGAGTCCCGCGCCCAAGTAGCTCTGGAAAAGAAACAAAAATGACACAAATTCAGAATTCCATCATTCTTCAGAAATTCAGATGGTTTCAGTCTCCAAAGTAGCCATCATGATAGATTCCCCTGTCACCAGTCGTTGTTCATCTACTAAATGATCCTCAGGTAGCCATTTAACATGTGAGTGGCTTTACAGCAAAGTAAGAACTTAACAAGACAGTATACAGCCCCTCCCGCCTGGGTTCCAGTTTAGATTTATGGGAAAATACTTTTATTAAAACTTTATTCCCAGGCTGTAAATTGTGTACATGAACCGCTGCAGGGGGGGGTTAGTACCACTGAGCATGCTCCCTTTTAATTTTGAAACTTTCTTGTAAATTTAGAACATAGTGTTAACGCTCATCTCCATTCAAGAGGCTGGTTTTGGCCGGGATTTAAATTCCCAATATAGCTTAATGTCTCCCAAAAAGAACCTCAGGGGCGATAGTCCTAAGGGTTGCCTTGGGGCATTCCAAATGTCCCATAAGGCTAAATTTAACGCTTCTGGCCATTTTAACCCTGTATGTGTGCAAATTTTAGCTATTGTCTCCTTAATAGTTCTATTCATTCTTTCTACTTGCCCAGATGCTTGAGGGTGATAAGGAGTGTGCAATCTTTTTTCTTCCCCTAAACTCTTATAAAGTCGGTTGCTTATTTCTGCAGTGAAATGCGACCCTCTGTCTGATTCAGTAGATTCTGGTACTCCATACCTAGGAATTTGATTTCTTTAAGGAGAGCTTTTATTACTCCTCCAGGGTCTGCTTTTCTTGTTGGGAAAGCCTCTATCCATCCTGATAACTGGTCTACTATCACTAGCAAATGTTTATATCCACACACTGCAGGCATATCAACATAATCTATTCGCAGTCTTTGGAATGGGAAAAATACCCATGGTCGATTTCCCAATTCACGCGCAGGTTTTATATTTGAGAATTTTTGACAGGTAGGACAGGTATTAATAATTCTTTTAGCAGCTGTGTAGGCACCTGGGGCTGCCCATACTTGCTGTACTTGATTAGCCACTGCTTCCATTCCTCCATGAGCTTTATCAGAGTTATAGTCATCAGGTATTTCTTCCGTAAGACAGGTTTTCCCCCTATTGTCCACATTCCATTTTCATCTTCCACTGCTTCCCACTTTTTCCACTGTTCCTTTTCTTCACTTGTCACATCTGATTGGTATAATTCTTTTGGATGGTCAACATTGGGCCATGAGCTCTTATCCAAAGTAACTGCCATAATCTTCACTGCAGGTTGACGAGCAGCGGCTTTTGCTGGTGCATCAGCTAAGGCACTCCCTTTGCTGGTTACAGTAGTGTCCCTTGTATGGGCTGAACAGTGAACCACAGCAATCTCTTTGGGAAGTCCAACAAGTCCCAAATTTCTGTTCCATTAGCCACAGCTTTTCCCGAGGAAGTGAAAAATCCCCGTTCTTTCCACAATATGCCTATTGCACGGCATAAGCCAAAAGCATACCTTGAACCTGTGTAGATGGTTACTCGCTTTTCACTTCCCAGGCGAGCTGCTTGGGCTAGTGCAATTAACTCTGCCCCTTGAGCACTAACCGTTGCTGGAAGGGGTCTGGCGTCTACAACCTTCCATTGGTCCGCAATTGCATAGCCAGTCGTTCATTGCCCGTGTAAATAGTAGGACGATCCATCTGTGAGTAAAACAAGGTCTAGGTTTTCTAAGGGAAGGTCGGTGAGATCTGCTCGTGGCTTACTAATAGTCTGGATTACCATGTCACATCAGTGATGCTCTTCCCCTTCTCCAGGTATTGGTAGTGTTGCCAGGTTCGATGTATTAGACCTATTTAGAGTCACATTATCTGCATTCAGAAGAGTTAGTTCGTATTTATGTGCACTTTGGGGAGACAACACTTGTGTCCTGTATTGCTTGAGAACTTCATGTGGCACATAGATCGTAATTGGGTGCCCTAATACTAAAGATAGACTTTTTGCCACTGTTGTAACTGCCACTGCCAGTGATCTAATGCATGTTGGAGCTCCAGCTGCCAGCCGATCCAGTTGAACAGAATCATATGCCACAGGTCTTTGATGAGGTCCTAATTTCTGCGTTAACACTCCACTAGTCATCCCTTTTTGCTTATGTATATACAGCTCAAAAGGTTTTGTGTAGTCTGGAAGTCCTAAAGCTGGAGCCGAAGCCAAGGCCCCCCTCAAAAAGCTCTAAAGGCTTTTTCCCATTCTGGCCCCCATGTAATGGGTTCTATTTCTTCATTTTTTGTTGCCTCTGTCAGAGGTTTGGTTAGTTCCCCTAATCCTGGTATCCACGGTCGGCAAAACCCAACTGCATCTAAAAACCCTCGTAGCTGTTTTTTTGTAACTGGCCAAGGAATTTCAGTTATAGCTTTTACTCTTTCTGGATCTCTTACTTGCTGTCCTTCCTTTAAAATGAATCCCAGATATTTTACTTTCTTTTGACACAGCTGGAGGTTGGATGGAGGTGCGCGATGTCCCTTGGTTGCTAAGGCAGCACATAAATGTATAGTATCTTTTAAACAGTCGTTACAATTTCTCCTAGCTATTAGTAAATCACCTACGTATTGCACTAAAACTGATCTGCCAGGTAACTCAATATCCTTTAAATCTTCTTTTAATATCCAAGAAAATATGGTAGGAGACCCAGTAAACCCCTGTAGAAGGCGAGTCCACGTCAACTGTTGTCCCTTCCAAGTGAAAGCAAACAAGGGTTGGCTTTCTTCATCTATGGGAATACTGAAGAATGCTGCGGTCAAATCAATCACAGTAAAACACTTGGCCCAATGCGGTATTTGCAAGAATATAGCAGAGGGCTCTGGCACTGCCGGGTGTGGGACAGTAACACACTGGTTAGTTGCTCTCGAATCTTGAAAAAATCGAACCTCGGGATCCCCAACTCTACCCAGTCTGTTTTTTCTTACTGGTAACATTGGGGTATTATATGGGGATTCACACACTTTCAAGATTCCTTGGGCAAGGTACTGCCCTATTCGTTTCTGGAGGCTCGTCTCTGCCCCGCGGGGCCGGGATGCCGCCGGGCGGCAGGGGTGCGCCGCCCCGGGTTTT
>NW_009186193.1:0-8568 GCF_000690835.1 Fulmarus glacialis
CTTTTCCAACCTTAATGATTCTATATTTATTTCCAGAAAATAGCGATGGACAATGCTTGCTGGTAGTTCCTAGTAAACTATGATAATTGATTGAATGTAATGACATAATAATAAGAATGGATTGCTGCCCATCAGTAAGAAATCAAAACAAATGGAAACCTCGTATTATTAATATATGTGGCTTGCCTTCTTCCAGACTTGTGCCAACTGCTGTTTCAGTGTCACAGGATGAGCAAATCTTACGAGTACCCAAATAGAAAGAGTTGCATCCCTGTTGTTGTAAAAGGCAGTAGACTGTAAAAATACAACTTGTGACATTACAGCATTGTGAGGAAGGAGATATCCTGGATAGTACAGTCTTGGGTTGAACCAGCATCTTTTCAATTCCAGCTGGGAGACAACAGGCAGACAGGGAATCCTGAAGTATCACATACTTGCAATGAGCTATACTGTTAAGCAAATGCATTTTTGCATTTTTCCAAGAGATTTTAGTTTCCAAATAATTTTTTTTTTTTTTAGGGCAAGCAATAAAATAAGCTTGAGGAAAGAGACTGTGTTTTTATCACCTTATCACAGCTGGGAGTTAAACTCTTAGCTGTATGTTCTGTGATTAATAGGTGATGAAGTTTCTCAAAAAGAAACTTCTATCAACTTGTGTCAACTCTTCCAACTATTTCTTCCCATCGCAGGCATCCCTCCTCTTGTGAGAGCCCACCTGGTTTTCTGTTGGATGAACTGTCACTGTTTAGCTCTCACCATTTTTATGCTTTTCACTAGATACTGGCTAGACCCAGAATAAGTTCAATTGCTCACATTCTCTCTTTGGTTGAGTTACGTGGGGATTACACCGATGTGACTGACAACAGATTTTGACCAACTGCGGTGAAACTTTGATAAAGAGCTGTCAGGTTTCTTCTTTGATGAAGACTGTACCATGAGATTTCTATTATAACCTCCTTTGCTCTCTGCTGGAACTCTCTCTGTTAGAGTTCTTTATAGTAAGAGGGTTTTCTTTCTTTTTTTTTTTTTTTTCTTTTTCCTTTCCTCAACTTTGTGTTCTTCTGCAGAGCTCTTAAATCTTTCATAGCAACATGTGAGAAAGACAAGAGGCTTTCTGGGCTGTGAAGACCAGTCCCTTGTTATTTTGTAACTTTTCATACAACAGACAATATTAAATAAAAACAAAATTGAGAGGTTTCAGTGGGAGGGTGAGATACTGTACTCTCAACTCTTTTATTAGAAACTGATTCAAATCAGTAACAAAGCTATTTATAGTCCAGAAAGTCTGGGCTCCCGTCTTCTCACCTTCAAATATACCTTAGCAGCATCATATGTTGCCGTAGATCCAGACCAATGATCCTTGAAGATAGATGGTCTTTGCACTGTGGGAATGACAAGTTTATAGAACTGTAAAAGCATGGGCAGATTTAAGTTTAGCCTACAGTTCTTTAAGACCCTTGTTTCATTTTATTTATTCATGTGGAAAATAAGGGCAGTTCACATGGAATTTTCTTGGAAAGAATTCAGCCATCAGCAGCAGATTTTCTCACTGTTGATTTTTGTCACTGTGGTCATTTCTAAGGAATGGTATTTCTTATTATCAGTTTGAGTCTAGCTTCTGCTAGTATACTGAAAATTAAAGTGTTTTTAGTCATAACTTGATTAAAAGTAGAAAAGGTCTTTTGTTTTGTTTTTTTAAATCAATCAGATGTTCAGGGAGAAGTGCACATTCAGAGCAAAGCTGTGTCTTTATGACTATGGCCAGACTGTTAAGTAGCCAAGTTACTGGTATTTTAGATACTTAAAATAGGTTGTTGGACACTTTGTATAGGGCCTGCATTAGGGAACTTCAGTATTCACTGCATAGCATCAAGCACGTGAAGGAGTGCTTTTGATAATTTGTAAAATAAAATTATAATAGCCAAGGTAACCAACTTGGCGAAATATTAACTGTTTTTCTCCTTGCCATCAGAGATTCATGCATCCAAAAGCAGCGTAAAGAAATTTTAACAGTACAGTCCATCTCTACTTAGCCTTACAAGTGAGGCAGCACTGTTTTTTTTTTTTTTGTTCCTGTTGAATGGATCCACACGACCCCCAGCCCTTTCCAACTCCACCCTCTGGGCTTCTTGCAGACCTACCTTCTCACCTCCCATCCCCTATCTGCCAGTCCTCCGTTTTCTATCCCCACCCAGGAGCACGATGTGAGGGGCAGCAGGGGCAGCTTCCAGTAAGGCAAGGTGAGCCGGCAGCCGAGTAGGACAGCCAGCCAAGAGCAGCATTGGTGGTGACCAGGGTCAGCCAACAGTCCCAGTCTCCAGGCAAGTCCACAGTGACAAGGCAGGTCCCAGCTAAAGCCAGGAAGTCAATCAGCAGGTCGGGGTCTGGATCGTCCCAGGTACCAGGCACAGTCGTGGCAGCAACCTCCGGAGCCAAGGCGGGAGGCTTGTTCCCTGTGCTGGGGCCAGTCGCTGCAACCCAGCTGATGATGGGAAGGAAGAAGGGGACTACAGACCCTCTAAAACTCCGTTATCTCAAACCGCGTAGCAGCATACTGACAGCTTGTGCTTGTTTGAAACAGTTTTCAATGCTGGTGTGTTTTCCTGTTCACTGCCCTGTAGCAGAGATTCGACTCTGGATACGTACCAGTGTTCTTACATTTATTTTCAACCTAGTTGATTTTTCTTTACTTCTGTCCTCTCTATTTTCTCTTGAAGAATGTGAAACATACTTTCATTTTTTTCTTTCTGGAAAAAAAGAAATTAAAGCAGCAGTTGCAGAAAATGGCAGAGGCAGGTCGTGTTTTTATGCTTCAAGTAACTGGATTTATATCAAGGATAAGTGATACTGCAACAAAGTGAAGCTGACAAAAGCAGCTTGGCTGAACTTAAGTTTAACCACCTTTTTTACTTAGGTGCAATTTTTTGCCACTAAAAAAGCAGTTGTAGCAGGGAGGCGAGAAGTTGCTCTGGTGACTGCTTTTAACTTACTGACTCTGCCTGCCTTACAACATACCTCTGCCTTTTTCCAGCCAAGGGCATTTGGAAGGGGGAGGAGGCATCAGTAACTCACAGAAAAAGCAGAGAGGTGTGAGAACAAGGCTTAAGAACCTGGTTTTATAAGAAACAGTTTCACAGAATTGGGACACTTTCCTTTCAGCAAATTGTGGTGCAACTAAAATATGATTGCGGCAAACTGGAGATAGCCTGCCTCATCACCAGTGAGTTGACGGTCAGATCAAATCTGATGGTTGTTTTTTCTTTTTTTACTCTTTTCTGAAACAGTTAAATCGGTGGTACCTGGAGGGTTTGGAAGATGGTCAACAAGCATTTTTGAATAAGTCCTCATTCATTAGTGAGAGATGCAGCCAGGGTGTGAGGGTGGGGGCCCGAAGGACAGCGAGTTCCCTGCAGGGGTGTTGGTGGTGGGACTGGTGGCTCTCTGACTTCGGCTGTGGGATGGAAACACGTCGTCACATGTCTGGATAAAAGTGTCTGGAGCAGGACTTGGTAGAGTTCTTCAACCGATAAGATGCCTGAATTCTTCGGTGTTAGTGCATAGTGGTTTTATAAAGTGCTGGTTTTTGACAAGCCTGGTGAGTACAACAGCTTTTTAGCGAGTATTTCCCATTAGATCTCTGTTGTCCATAGTGACAAAAATAGGTTTTTATCGCCCTTAGATCTGAAGAACCAAATCTTCCCATTTAGAGGGTCTCGTGCATCATGAGAATTATTCACCAAATTCCTTTTTACCAACCTTTTATCCTGTTAAGACCAGTAACAGTAATGGGGTCTCATTGGAAGTGGCCTTAATTTCACATCTGCATTAGCATAGAGCCAGAAATACACCAGAGTGATGTCTCCAAGCATGCCACAAAGCCAGTGTCGCTACAGAAGTAAATGATGTTTGTTACCTTGGTCTTTCACATGAATATGCCTTCTTTTGTCTTTTCTTTTTTTCGTCATTCATTTAATACAGTTTTCTTCAGCCTCCGAAGCCACTTTCGTCGCTTAGCACGATGCGGGATGGGAACTGGAGAGACGGCTGCTATTGATGAAGGATGCCCTCAAAAGTGGAAAATAAATAATGCGGATTTCATTACCCAGCTGGCTGGGTAACAATGATTTGGGAAAGGAGGGTCATACAGTATTATTTCCCCCAGGATTTTAATATGTAACCATCCATAATGCAATGTCATTTTTAAAAAATGAACATCTTATCAAATACTAAATATTGCACTTAATCAGTTACCTGAACAGCTGCGATGTTATCAGACTAACAATGGCAGTGTTGGCATTTGGAACTGAAGAAAGTATTATATATGTGCAAAGTACCAGACTATTTCCTTGGAAAGAACTGGGAGATAATGCTTTCTGGGCAGCTTTGCCATACTGAAATTCTAAGATAATATATTCAGTGTAAAGGCATCGTGCATTTTATTTTGAATTTGGGGGGACTTATGTACGTGCTTGAATTTTTTTCTAGTGTTTCCAGTACATTTTATTTTGTATACTTAAGTTCATTTAAACTTGCCTGAACCTTGAACAACAGAGAGATAATTTAACTTTTCTGTGCCATAAATAATATTTTTGGGGTAATGTACTTTTTTAGCGCTAGGAACATATCTTACAAAATTGTACCATTGGCAATACAAAGCAGTGTATTTATGTTGCAGAAGCACAAAAAAAGTAGCATTCACTGGAAATTGCCATCCAGCTGGGTCAGCATGGTTTTGTTGGTCTTTCACCATTTGTTCAATTGTTAATTTATTGTCAGTGTTTTGTATTTAAAATGGCAGCATAAGTCACATTGCACTTACAAAGATACAGTGATCTCTAAAACTACAGTTGGTTTTCAGTACTTTATTACAAAGAATAAAATTGTAATGTTTTATTAACAGTTGCTTATGGAAAATGAGTTTTAATGCAAATAAATCTTTTTGATAGATCTTTTACAAAATCCAATTGCACTAATCAATGCTTTCTTATAATGGCATATGACTTAATATTTGATTACAACTGTGTATACTGCTGTTTTGGAATGTTTCAGAAATAAAGAATCTATTTCAGCAATAATGCTGTACTTGAGTGTGCAATGTAAACATTGTCAGAATTTAGCAACTGACATCTACTTAACTCCTGAAGTTTTTATTACTTAGCATTTAGATTATGCTGGATTTTTGCAAATAGTAACTAAGTTCATCTGATAGTTTTTTAAAATCTTACAAATTTGTGTTATGAAGCCATAGTATGTGTAGAAGACAGATAAGTATTTTTAAATCAATCTTACTATTATCTTAATTTTTTTTTTCAATTTAATGTTTGGATTCTGCAAATGCAAATGTGACTTGCAGTGGGAAACAGAGATTGTGTGCTGAGTGGGTCTTTCACCGTGGCTCTGAATTCGCTCTGAATTTTGCTCTGAATTTGCTTGAAGACCTGTTTTTCTTAAAAGGGCAAACTAAAATAAAAACAAAGGAGAAGCATTTAGTGGTGAGTAAAACCTTTATTACCGTGAGAAGTGATTATATAGTAGTGCAGTAGTATCTCTGTGCAACATATTGTTTAACAGAGAGAAATAATTCATTTTTCACACTTTAGTTCTTTTAATCCAGTTAATATCCTTTTTTTTTTTTTCCAAAAAAAACCGACTGCTGAAGAGGGTATCAAGAAATATTCCAGCAAGAAAATTACCTCTGCACTGGTTAAAAAAGAGTATGTGGAACTCATCTTGTTCATAAGAAACTTGAATTGGAAGAAATTACTGCTGGTTAAAGCAATCAGTCATTTATGGACAATCTCTGTTGTGTTGGAACGGTTTATCTCGCTTACGGACTGATTGTGGCGGGGGTGCGGAGCCAGCCTGGGGGGTGCTTTGCTATTTGCCTGTGACAAGGAGGGCTGCAGAACCTCCCAAATTAATAAGCTCTCCTGGCTTCTGGTGCTATCTTTTTCATAAAAGATGGCTGGAGACCCGTGGCAATGATTAGCTTCTGCTCATGGCTGGCCGTACCAGCCCTGGTCTGAGCAGTCTCTTCACTCCGTTCCCTAGTGCCGGGATTTTATCCCTGTTCCTCTGTTATCTGGGACACCACAGCCCTACATTACTCTGAATTTTTGAAATAGGTTGCAACTGTTGGCGCTAATACTGAGTTGTACACTGGAGGGCAGTATATGCTTTGAAAATGTTTTCTTTTTAGTAGCTAAAGCTCTTCTATTTTCCAGGTTCTTGGTTTGAACGCAGTGCATATGCTTCTTTCCACTGTTGCTTATGTATGATGACAACATGTTAAAGGAAAGTGCACAACTGTTTGTGATTTACATTTTTAAATTTCACACTACAAAATGTGTCGTCAACTGGTTAAGCATTTTGGACATAATGAGCTCTTTGAGAAGATGCAGTTGCTTTCCCCTTTTCAATTGTCCTGTTCCCTTGCAATACATGCCTTCATCATGTCAGGATTTGGTAACCTTATAGCTTTGCTGTTTTAAGTGTGTTTGTATCTGTCACATTGGATGCCATCAGACTTTAGGAGGAGACCCAAAGTGTCAGCAGCTTGATCTCTTCTATACTCAAAGAATCAACAGAATCGCACTCATTTCAACCATGGGCTGTGGTACTGCTGCTGTTTGCCTGTAGCTGGAGGAGCTGGCTGTCTCCCCTGAGGTTAGCATAGACAAACCAGATACTACTGCACAGTCTCACTGGGAGCAAAATGCGTGGAATATGCAACACAACCACTTCTGTCACGCTTGACTGTGAGAGGCAGAATCTCCTCCAGGGCAATGGGAAACAGCAAGGCCACGCAGTTATCTTTAAAAATAAACACTCAAACTTACTTTTCACAGCCAAAGTTTCATTTCTAAGTATAAGGGAACATTTGAGAACTCTCTCTTTGCCCCCTCTTTGGTTCTTCTCTTTTGGTCCATGAATGCAAATCCCACCCCTGTCAACTTGTTGCTGCATCCCAAAAATAACCTACCTCCTCCTGTCCAAACTGTAGTCTTGGGCTCAGCTCATGACTCTCAACCTTCTTCTCTAAGGTTTTTTTCCCCTCCTTTTTTTGTCACTGGGGTTAAAACCTCTACATTCCCAGTCATTCAGCCCCATAACTTGAGCACTGTCTTTGACTTTTCTACAACCTAATATTCTGGTTAAGTCAAAAAGTCTTTCATACTCTGCATAATAAATTGAAGATATGCATTTCCTTTTTCATCCCTACAGATGGTGCATTCATCCATGATCTCTCCTATAGTCATCTTTGGCCTTGTAGTGTCTTGAGCATGTGAAATCTGTCTGAACTAAACAGTAAGACCATTTCCCTGTCTTCCTGCTTTGACTATGTCACTGCTTTGACAACTTCTTGGGTATTGCTACTACTTTCCTCCTCTTGGTGGAATGCAGTTAAAAAGAGTTGTGAGCTAGTTATACTCTTTTACAAAGCCACAGACACTATTCCATCCTACTACTAGTTTCTCATTGCGTGTTGAAGTGAATTCCCCTAAGTCCATGATGCCAGCCTGCGCTGCGCCTGTTACAAGCAAAGCACCTCCTAGCTCCCTTCCATGTTGTCTCTCACTGGGGGGGCAATCCCCCAGAAACATAAGGGACTCAATTTTTATTCACCCTCAAAGCCTTCCTTAAAGGCTTTTTCTTTGGTGCAGAACCACAGTTAAACTGCCAGTGTCTCCTGACTGCTCCTGAGTCCGTTAACGAACGCTGCGTCCTCATTTTTTCTTCCTCTGGTGTTTTTTCGTATACCTAAATCACAAGTTGTTGGAGTCATGGACTCCTGTCTTTTCCCATTGTACGGCATGAAGCTCAGCTCAACACTACAATGCCTGTATGCTAATACACCTACTAAAAATTAGCATCTTCCTATAGAAAACACTAAACATCCACTATGAATGATCGGTAAGGCTTCATAATTAAAAATAACTGGGGAATAACATGCTCTGTCTCTTAAAAACAGATTTGTGGTGTTTAATCCTCAGACATGACTTACCAATTCAGAAATTCTGGATAAAAAAGGAAATTACTAAGCCCAGATGACTTTCCCTGTCACCGTTGTGGTGAAAAGGGTATGTCCTGGCTGGTCTGGTCTAATTGTCTTTTTCCTAGCTGATCAGAGTGACATTTCATTTGCAATACTCCCTGCAGCCCATCTGCTCAGCCATCTTTTTCCTTTCATCTACACTTCCAACTCTTGCTGTCCCCAGATTCCCACCTTTCTTGTGACCTCTGTCAGTGGTTACGTGTGCTCTTGTGGTTGGTGCAGTTCCTGACCATCCACCTGCAGATCCCATTGTGGTGGGATGACCCTGTCTGGACACCAGCTGCCCACCAAAGCTGCTCTATCGCTCCCCTCCTCAGCTGGACAGGGGAGAGAAAATATAACGAAAGGCTTGTGGGTTGAGATAAGGACAGGGAGATCACTCAGCAATTACAGTCATGGGCAAAAGACTCGACTTGGGGAAATTGGTTTAATTTATTACCAATCAAATCAGAGTTGGGTAATGATAAATAAAAATTAAATCTCAAAAACCTTCCCCCACCCCTCCCTTCTTC
>NW_009186193.1:8913-9318 GCF_000690835.1 Fulmarus glacialis
CCTGCCAGGAGCCTGCTCCAGCACAGGCTCTCCATGGGGTCACACCCTCCTTCAGGTGCATCCGCCTGGTGTGGGGTCCTCCACAGCTGCAGGTACCTGCTCCACTGTGGACCTCCATGGGCTGCAGGGAGACAGCCTGCCTCACCACAGTCTTCACCACGGGCTGCAGGAGAATCTCTGCTCCAGCACCTGGAGCACCTCCTCCCCCTCCTTCTTCACTGGCCTTGGTGTCTGCAGGGCTGTTTCTCTCACATATTCTCAGTCCTATCTCCGGCTGCAGTTGCTATTGCACAGCAGTTTTCCCCCCCACTTCTTAAATATGTTATCACAGAGGCGTGACCACCGTCGCTGATGGGTTCAGCCTTGGCCAGCGGTGGGTTCATCTTGGCGCTGGCTGGCGGTGGC
>NW_009186193.1:9357-23664 GCF_000690835.1 Fulmarus glacialis
TGTCGCCCCCCCGCTACCAAAACCTTGCCACACAAACCCAATACACCCACCCAGCTATTCTGCTCACTCACCAGCCCGGGGAGCAGGTCCTCGGTGCGTCTTCTGTCTCCATCATTTGGACTTTCAGCTGTTACCTGGCAAGGTAAGCAGTTATACTTAATCTGAATTAATGGAAGGGAAGTTTAAGGCATGAAGAGATGCTAATAAGTCTGACAGAGTGGTAATTAATGCTGGAGTTGGTGATCCCTCAGCAGGGTCACACCTTTACTCTCTGATCTGACCAGGCTGCCCATTGGTTCCAAGTGCAATTCAAGGGGTTGGCTTTGACCTAAAGAGGCCCAAGAGATTATCTTTCTACATGTGCAGTTCAACAACACTTTTTGCAAAGCGTCTCATGGAAGGAAGGAAGTGAGAGATTAGATAGGTTTGTTCTTGAAACCTCATTCCTCTTTTATATAAGCCAAGCATTTAGGTGGTTTTGGCATTACAAAGCTCTTGCCCATAAACAAAACAAACCAAAAAAGAAAAGAGGTATGGGGAGTGCCTAAATGCTGATTTTGGCATAATCCTTATGGCATATTTGTGACTGCACTGCTGAAAGCTTGGCAATACCAAGCAGTTCATCAGTTCATGCAGCACTGCGGCACTCATTGCAACAGCGTATTTTAAGCATCCTGAGCCCATAAGGGGAAAGGGGAGAGGTGGAAGGTCAGAAGTTTAGAAGTCTTGGTATGAAACCTGCTGTAGCTGCCATTTTCTGAACAGTAGCTCTGTACATTGAAATGTCATTATGATATATTTTTGCAGATCCTAGCATTTTCTGGTCATGACTGGCTCGTGTGGCTCCCCAATCCGTTTGAGAGCATGTGTAAATAAATGCCAATTTCTTTGTGTCTACTCCATGCTGCATGGGAGGTTTTAACGTTATTTTGAGCAGGTGTTTTGACCATAACATTAGCTGAAAATTACTATATGGTTTCTATGTCAGATTTAACTCTTGTTTATTTTACACGGGAAAATCTGTCCTCAACCATTCATGTAGAGGCACATGCTTGTGGCTATCTTATCTTGCTCTGTGAGCATTATAGTGCTCATACTGAGTGAGTGTAAGTATGTTATTGAGTGAGTTTAAGTATATTTTTGAGTGTGACCCTGACTTTAGCAGCTTTTATTCCTCAATAAAAGAAGCTCGGCTAGTGCAGTGATGTTTATGACTACAAATAGATGAGATAGTTGAGAACAGAATTTAGTATTTTTTCTGAGATTGATAGGTACAGTAACAAACAACATACTAACCTAGATATGGAAAGGTGAATTCTTACTTTGTTTTTTTAAGGAAGTGCTAAACACATTTCTTGATAGGTGCATTACCTTGAGCAGAGTATGAAACGATAGCAGGCATAGGTACACACATAAAAAAACAACTGGTCATCTTGTTTTCCACTGGTTCATGTGAAAAATGGATAGACATATAGATTGGGTGCTAGGCATATAGATTGGGTGCTCGGAATCATGTTAAGAAGTTTGGACGATGAACTGTGATCAAACTTCAAACTTTCTGTAGAGAAATACTTAAAAAGTTAATCTTTTCTATTGACAATCCATCTTGACTTTCTAGAGGTGGAGAGAAGCTTGGTATCTAACAAAATCAAAAGACGTGCACAATTCCCAGATGCAGCTATCAAAATTGTATGAAAATAGAGGTAGATATGAAACTAGAGGTAGATAGACAATAGATAACATTCACAGACCATAAAGTGACTCTTACTTGAAGAAAAATGTGACAAACACAGAAAATGAAGGCAACTGTCACTGCCATCACACTCTCATTAGCTGTTTGGTGATGCGCTGTTGAATTCAGCCCTCTTAACGTAGAGGGGTGGGACATCTGAAACTGATTGAGCCACGTAAGTTGTTCTTGTGGCTGGACAGAAAAAAAAAAAACCACCTCGTGGCTCCTACGCACAGAGCAGATTTGGCCATGCGGTGTGGAACTGCAGTGCGGACCCACGGCTCTGCAGCAGCCCCGTTGCTTCCCAGGAGCGCAGCGCCTGCTGCATACGTGGTACCCAGATGCACAGCCATCCCTGTCTACCCTCCCCGGAGGTACCAGAGAGCGGACGTTCCTTTGCTTGCTAAGGTGGAGTGCTTAAAAGAGGCTGATTACTGGGGCAGTGTCCAACTAGACGATGATACTCAAACGTGTCGTTTTTGTTCTGTGAGCATAGCCAAAAGATAATGGTTTGCCTTTTCAGACACTACTCTCTAAAGCTAGCATTTAGTATTATATTTTTCTATTGTGACTATTTTTTGAGTTAAAAGGATGAAAATAATATTTCTTCTTTGTTAAAAAATGAAAATAATATTTCTTCTTTGTTTCTGTTCGCTTCACTTGTTCCTTGCCCCTGAGATTTCTGTTGTTCCCCTAGAAAAATAAAATATTATTCCTTTGTCCTTGTGGCCAGACATATAGAAAGAATGAGCCTGCAGGCAAATTCCCAAACTGAGCTCTAGCAATCCAGCCTTCATACTTTGCAGTCTACACACAGATGTTACTAAACAAAGTATATTATCTGTATCCAAGACTGAACTTTTCAATAGCAGAAGCAGCAGAAAACATGATGTGGATGTCAACTACAATACACCTAAACTGGACTATTTGGAACCATTTTTTTGCAATAATACAGAATAGAAAAGATACCAATATATTTCTACGACTTTGCTTTTCAACCCTTCCTACAGGAGTTTATAACAGCTTCATTTTTTGATACCCTTGATAAGTGCTTTTTACTTTCTAATTATGAATTTCAGCCAATAAAAATGTGTTGAATTCATTTTTAGCAAAATGTTTAGTGATTACTGACCTCTTTAGGAGACTTATACTGCTTCTAAAACTGAGGTATTCCAATGCCAGCATCAGGGTATAATCCATTTTCTTTACATAATGTTGCTAATATCCCACTCAGTTCCTTTAAAAGGTAAATAATTGAAGTAAAAGTTCAAGAACTCAGAAGAAAAATGAATTTAGAAAAAGTGATTTTTTTTAAGCCAAAGAAAATCATAAAAATATGTTTTGATTTAATCCATGTTTTTCTAGGCAGTCACTGACTGCACTGAATTATGCAACTCTGATTATGTATAATCATACATTCATATGTATATACAACAGGAAGGATTTTTCTGTATATGAGAGAAGGAAAAAAGCATCAGACAAAATGGTGTTGCTGTATCGATGGCTTGCTGTTCACTGGATCAGAACTCACATTAAATAATCTACTTCTGCCTCCAAAAGAGGAACACTTCTAGCACCTGATCTTTTCAATCGAAGTGAAATAGCATTGGTGTTGTAAAATGGGCCCTATCCCCCATAATTTACAGATGCATGGGGGAGTGCAGATGGGCTCGACTCCTTTTAAGTATGCTCCCATCTGGTTGAAGTAAGTGAAGACTGATCCAGAATCTATGCCGTGTGTTAGTGGAGCTTATCTTGCTTCTCAAGACATCTTACTACCTCGGATACAGTCTCATGCAGATGGAGATCTGCGGTTGGGTAGAAGGAGATGGTGCATCTGCCCTACCTAGTTCAGTACTACCAGCCTGGCAGCGGATAGCTGATAACAAATCTGTGGCTTTGTTAGCAGGCCCTACGGTTTCTGAGCGAACTGCTGAGTGATGCTCTTTGATGAAGAGCCAAATGTAGTTATGCACAGTCTTACAATATGGGCGTGTTTTTCTGAAGCGCTGAGCTTGCAGCTCCCATTGCGTCTAGCTCAAATGGTAAGACTGAAATAGAAATTAGACACGTGGCAAATTTTATCTTCCTGATATTCTCTTCTAAAGTCCCATTTAAACTGAGGTTTCATTGTTGTATTTTCACAGGGCAGTGTCTTAAAGTCTATTTCAGAAAGCAGTTTATACAATGGCATTGAGTGAAAATGGCTTGGAATAAAATTCACTGTCTGGACATGGATATTCTGTATTGGTGTGGAATTCCAAACTCAGTGCACAGAACATTCTGTTAAAAATAATGTTTTAGATTGTTTTGCGTTGTCGGTGATACGTTTTCCAAAGAAAACAGGAAGAAAAGTGCTATTTATTTGACAAGCTATTCCAGACAACCAGAATGATAGTTTTCCCTGGCACCCAACTGCTCTATACAGAATTTAGTGTAAATGCTAATATTCATTAAAAAGTCTCAGGTATTCATAAAATCCCTAGTTAACTATATAAAGCAGCACAGCAAAAACTACACCCAAGGGGCATTTATGTAACAGAGGACTCCATCGTGGTAAGTCTTCGCATTATTCCCGAGAGTAAGCTTACCGCCTCCGTATAGACTAAACCAACAATTTGCTCAAGAAATTCATGTCTTGCTTCAAAATATAAATCACAGGTGCTTGTCGGGTTTACATAAGCACAAGTATACTTCCAAGAAAGAAACGGAGCTGTGGAAATCTTGGAGCGTTTCAGCAGTGTTTCGGAACATAAACTGCTGAAAAGAGCTTTGTTTCCTTCTGCATCGTTTTGTAGCCTCACTCAATATCCTGTCTACTTTATATCCTCACTGTGAACAATATATGATAAGATGAAAGGCAGTTTACGTAAAGGCAGGCCATCTTCTTGAAGAGAACTTATAAAGTACACCTCCTGTATATTCCTTTAATCCTTTGTGAAGCAGTAAACTGCAGTTTGCCCTCCGTTTTGAAACTTTTCCTTAGTTCCACGGGGCAGATAAGTTTGTTTTGAGATAGCTTTTTTTTCCCTTTCCCCTGGGAGAAAAAAAGATATGGGAAAAACTGTCTCATGGCATGTGTTAGCCTGCTGACAACCTCAAAATGGTGAAAATGAATGCATTTTATGAAAACCTCAGTACCACCAGAAAACCCACCTTTACATGCCCACACTTGCGTAACAGGATTAAATGTTTGTGCTCTGGTAGTGTCTGTGGGCTGGAAGCAAGTTGGACTTTACGCAATGAAACCAAAAAGCCTTGTCTGAAGCAGCTGGCAGTCTAGGTGAGTGCATTGGCTGAGGTTTGTTTGTGCACCTCGTCGTATGAGTAAAGGTCTTCCAGCTGCAAGAGAATTGCAGAACCGATTCTGAGGCAGGAGCAAATAGTCAGGACAGTAAACTGGAAATCGGAAAACGTGGGTTGTCTTCCCCAAACAACTTCTGTAGGGCTCATCATTTTTATGTTCTTTTCTAATTGAATCTCTGCTTAAACAGTCCTTGCTTTAACGCACTTACCGTGTACTCGTAGAGCCTAGCACAGTGTAGTTATTGGTTAGGTCTTATGGGAACTACAGTGAAGCAAATAATAATTTCTGATGCTCATGAACACAGGTGACTGTATAGCAATGAAGAAAAGCAGTGGAGTAATAGAACTTTCTAATTCAAATTTGAAAACAAATTCCTGTATGGATATATACTGTGGAGATGGGATTATTTTGTGTTATTGATGCATTTGGCTAAGGAGCAAAGGCTCTGTAGCAGTTTAGGTAGCTGTAAGGGAATAACTGTGTACAGCTTATTAAGTTTTTTTCTTTATTCTGTAGGCTGATGAAGGTTTTGTATCTTCATGTCATGGAACAAAATAGGACAAACAAAGGTGGAAGGAAAGGGGAGAAAGAGAATCAGAAATAAAGCTAATTGGTGGTAATAGTACTCGTTTGAAGACAAGGAGGCTTCCTAGCAGGTACTGATCCGTCATGTGCACCAACAGTCTGCGTTTTCCTCACTAGCTTCAAATCCCAGCACAAGAAAGAGTTTTTAAAGCAACCCCTCTGTTTGTTCTTTCCCCCTTCTAGGCCCTTTATGTTTTTATGTTGTTGGGTTAAGTGCATGTTTCTGAGAAAAAATGGCTTTTTGATGTTCTGTAGCAAGTTCATAGCTGCCAAAGTAGTTTTGTACAGGGAGAAAAGTCAAAATTTTCCCTATCACTATTCCCTGAACATGAGAACCAGTATAGATGGGGCAGGAACTTGACATTTTTTTACCTCCCAAGCCATATTTTGGGCTGGCTTAGCTTTTTCATTTTGTTATTTTAAAATCTAACAGCAAAGCGACAACTGTGAGCCAGTTTATTGAGCCTATGCTGTTTCCTTTCAGCTGTAAACAGAGAGCTATCGAAAAAGATCTCCAGAGACCTTAAAAGCACTATAAACTATATATCTCATCATTATCTCACACATACCGATTCTTATCCCAAAGGACAGTGGACTTTCCTGGGATGTTCTAGAGACAAGATGATATAACTATGATCAGAATTCAGGTAGCAGAAAATTTTTGTCTAAAATGAGGAAAAATTAGTGTCCTTTAGTGTCCACTCTTACTTGTGCCAGCTGCTAATCCAGCTGTCAAGATTGAGGGGGGAGAGAGGATGGTAGAATACCGAGACAATTGTGGTTCATCTGTATTTATTATTACATTACATTATATTAAGGTGGTTCACAAGTTTAATAGTGAGCCGGCGCATCTGGGCTAGGACACTTAATGTTCTGATAGGTATATCGGTTATGCATGCACTTTCCTTTCCATCACAAACCAAACACGTTAGTATTTTTGTGTGTGGTCTTCCAATGACTGTAACCAAAATTACCGTTCTGTTTTCTGATGTTCAGTGCAGTGTTGCTGCAGAATCAGGCCTTTTGTTCAGCTGCTGTGCACGTGGCATTCGTAAGGAGGTAAAACTGGATCAAATCAAGAACAAGTCCCTACCTTGAAGAGCTTAAGAGTCTGAAAAGCAAGGAAAAAAACAACAAAATGCTAAACAAAACAAACTGTGTGTACTTTTATAGAGCAGTTCAAATATGTTTTAGATTGTATGTATTTGAAAGGGAAATGTCTCTGGCAATTTTCTTTGGAATCCTCTTTTTTTGGATTTACCACAGAAGCTGGTCTTGAAGTATTAGTTCTGAGGTCAAGGACTGTGAGACTCAACGACCACACGACAGTGGTCATCCCTGAGCTGGTGTTGACCCCTTAAAAAGGGAAGAAAGAGCAAGAGTGATAGCATCTACGATGACCTGAAGAACAGAAAAGGAAAAGGAATATGATGCTGTTATTTGATGTTTTAAAATCTTGTGACGTGTTTTTTTTCCTAGCGTGCCTGGGCTCTTAACCACTTCTAAGGAGTTCCAACCAGGACGCTTCTGTTCTTCGTCTAAATTTGCATCAGCAGAGACTGCATAAGCAGAGATTAAGTCTAAGCCTGGTGAAAACCCATAAAAGAAAAACTCTCCTTGATGGAGTGTAGGGGCGGATCTGATTGTGGAGGCAAGTGCCTGCATGGTACAAAATGTGATGCCTACCTTTGACGTTCCCGTCCCCCTAGGAGGTAGTCCAAAATCCTGAGTAAAATAGGGAAGCATCCTAATTGCTAAGGGAGAGAGAAACACCTCAGAGGAGCGCTCCCATTAGGGCTAATTAATAAAAAATGCTAATTAAATCCTTCCCCTTTTCTAGACTGTAGGTGTTTGAATTAAGTCTGCAAGAGAGATGACTCTGCTCACTTGAGATTCACAACCACAAATCTTCTAATGAGGTTTGACACCCACATATGTTCTTTGAAGCTATGTTTATGCTGCTAATTAAAAAGGGACCGTGAGCCAATCCCTGACCTCAAAGCCAAATGGCACAAATTGGCTTCTGGCTATGCAGCTGAGGGGTAGCTCCCTCTGGAACAAGATTTATCTTGGAGAGAGTTACCTGAAGCAGTCTGAAAGGGAGCCAGGGTGTGAACTAACATTTAAATATTGTGGATGACTTGTGGGCTTGCTGCTTAACCTAAATTCCTGCCTATATCTTATTTAGCAATAAAGATGTGCCTTGTAAGAACTGGGCAGGACTATCAGCCTTAAAAGATACTCTCCAAGATAGCAACCCTCTATATAGCTATTGATGATTGCAATGCTTCCTGAAGAAGCCGTAGACCTGGTTTCTAGGATGTCACGGCTCGTGTCCCAACGGAGTGCCACTGTCACGAGGTTCCCTCAACCTCTTTGACAAAACTGGACAGAAGAGACTACCGGAAACTTCGGGCCAGAGAGAGAACACAAGATGCTGCATAACTTTGAATACTAGTGGTTAAGGGAAAGGAAACACTGTGTTGGTTTGGTTTTGTTTGTTTGTTTTTCTCCTGGGACTATTTCCGTGTTTTAGATTAAACGGTTCTAAAATACAGGAATTGCCATGTAGTTTAAATGCTTACAGTTCCTTTTATCGGCTCTATTTTTGAAAAAATAAGCTTGGAAAAATCACCAAATACGCTACTGTAAAGCAGTCATGACAAATGTAGGTACAAAATGTGTACAAGATGTAGATGCAGGCTGTGTATATTATCACAGAATGGATCATGTTCTGCAGGAGGATCTGAAAAGCATCTGTTGTAATTGCCTTTTCGACTGCTACTTTCCTGGAAGCGGCTGCAGCTGTTAGAGGTACTCAGCATAGTAAACCTTTATGCAGATGTTAGTAAGTAACATCAGCAGACAGAACTTGTGGTTTCTGTCTGGGTTTTTTTTCTGGACATAGCTTACAAGAGTTGTAATTATTCTTTTAAAATGTGACTAGAAGAAGGAAGATTACGGAAAATTAGCAGTCTTAAACACTAGTATTAATTGCCTCAGTGTTTTGTTGCTATACTTAAAGCCATAAGCCAAATGAACGTGTTCCTTTCTACGGCTCTGCAGATGAAAACTGGAATGTAATAGCTGAGGGCAAATACATTCATCTACAAATATTTTGCAAATACTTTTATGGAATACTTCTTTAAAAAGGTTGTGCTCAGTTTTCAGAGGCTTTCAGTGTGCATTGATTTTGAACAGTTTCCAGAAAAAAATGTCTGCAGTTTCTTTGTCCTGGAAGAAAAGAGCATTTTACTAACTGAAATGATGCAGAGTCCTCTCTGTATCCAAATCAGGCCTAATCGAGCTGTTGCTGATCACCAGTTTGTCATCTAGCATGATCCCAGTTCTCTCTTCTGATCAGAGCGGTGTGTCAGCCAAAATACCAGCTAAATATTTCAACAGCCAAAAGAATAAGGGAACTGAAAAGGTTTTCTTTTTGTTCTCCATGGTTCTGACACCACCAGCAGCAGGCTGTTAGGACATCAGGAAACTTTCTGTTTCTGAAAACTAGAAGTTTCACAAGTAGAAGAACATAGAATGAATGTTGCAATTTAAAATGGGATGCTGTGCAATACCATTCCTCAGTTTCTAGGGAATTCCTATTAGAATTAAATAAATAGAAACTGTATCTACATTGCTCACCATCCCAGAGACTCCAGTGCCTGGGGTATCTTTCATAACCAGCTCAGTCTCTTCCCTCCTGGGCAGGACTTGACATACCGCACAACATCACTGGAGTGACAATTACAGAGGTGGTTGTGGAAGGGCATCTCTGACAATAGGGTCCTCCTGTTCACCTGATAGCATTCAAAATGGGTTTAAGCTTATTTAAAGCATGAATACTACTCTAGTTTTGTTCATTTGGCTTTGTTTGGTTTGGTTTGCTTTGCTTTAATGACTCCATGCTGACTAAAATCTTTCCTGTTTTCTACAAGTTTACCCACTTGCCTCACCATTGACCTCTGTGTTTAGCTGAATCTCTGGGAAGTCGTCTAGTCATGATTTGAAGTGCTCAGGAGAGAGAAAGATATAAAAATACTTCCCTGATCAAGTTTTCTTTTGCTAATAGCTCTCCCCACTGGTAAGAGTATATACCTTGCTTCTCACTTCAGTAATGTAAAAGTCATTGACCACCATCTTGATCATTTAGGAAAAATAGTTCAAGGAGTTTTATATCTCATATTAGTAATAAAGACAAGTTAATAAAAATCGTCAGGCTTACCAAGAAAGGTAGGAGTCCAAAGCTTGGAAATTGACTGCAAATGCCAGTCACTAGAAAGATGAAGAAAATGGGTGTCTAGCTCGATAGATTTGACTAGATTTTCTCAGTGGCAAGAACTGGTAAGCTAGGAGCATCGTGAGTTGCTCTGAGTTTGTCATATGGCATGTCCTAGCATCACCAAACATTCTTTGCGGTATTAAACCCCTGTAGTTCAAACCATTTTATCAGATGCACGCAAACTAGATTTGCCAGTAACACGGGAAACTACCCTAAGGATATGTTTTTGAACATTTATTCAAGATGTATTTTGAATGCTGTTTCAGCTTGCATTCTTAGATACTAGCAGAAACATCATTGCTTTTGCTGCAGATGAGCAAGGGTCTTTAATCACTCCAGATGCCAGGGAAATGAACGCTGTGAAAATACAGTTGCAAAAATAGCTTAGAGAGCTTGTACTCTGTGAAATGAACATTGAATTGATATTGTTTCACTACACACAGGGGACATGAAGTTCTGTTTTGAAGCCTCAGAAACAGCCCTACCTATCTGATTCTTTTAGTAATAACTGTAGTTGGAATCTGACTGAGAAAGCTCTTAAACAACAGTGCTATCACTCCTATTTAGACAAGCATGAAGATAGGTGCCTAACATTAATTACAATCTATATTTAATTAAGAAGCACTTAATTGCATTCTCTGGATGGGCTGTTCTGAATCTGAAGAGCCAAAGAGCTCATGTATTAATTTCCAGTTCTCAAATGTTTTAAAAATGCTACTTCTTAAAAACTGAGGACCATATCTTCTACTGAGATACCTCCAGTTAGTTCAGCAGACTTCAATGAAGCTGCTGTTCTGAGGTTCTCGTTCTGAGTATCTTAGTAGTCCTAAAATAAAATTTCATTTTCTAAGATGGAATTGGGACTCTGCATTAAGATACCTCTTTTTCTGTGTTTTTCTGTCCCAGAGAATCACGTACTCATGCTGTGAGAGAGCCTCAGTGTACTTTATTAGCAGTGATTAGTGAAGCTTTTTAGCCTCCATTCAAGGGAGAGCAGTGGTGGTTCTTACCATTTTACAAAAGAGGTCAGAGGTACAGATGGTAATGTCCAAGTCTCATGCAAGTCTCATGACTTTCGGTCTTGTGCCAAATGCTCTGCCTTCTGGAAAAGCTGCATTCACATCAGAGGTCGCCATCAAACAATCCCACGGTGCCTACCTGTAAGCCTCTACGTAAATCAAAAACCAATGCTCAAGAAATGTTCAGTCGTCGCTGTCATGCACGCTATAGTAGCATACAGCTTTTTCAACACTAAAAATAATTATATTTTTCTAGCAGTCCCAAATTTTCTTTGGCAAATAGCAGTTTTCTTAATCACATGCTGGCTTCATTTTGAGCTATAAAAATGAATTTTGGAGTGGAAGTGCTACAACAGTGTGTAACTTCATTACCGTAATGGAAGAAAGGATGCCACGGGCAGCTCCTGTGGCTTCTGTGTATATGAATGCACATGGCTCTAAATCTTTATTCCACTTGGTGGCAAGATTGCAGATTTACACAGCCTGCATTCTCATAATCCTGCATCGATGAGAAGGGCTGTAGAACATCCGTATTTTTTTTCTCACACTATCTCTACTTTGTACAGTATATGTTGCTAATTACATGATGGGGAGAAAATGCATCACTGTGCATTTACAACCCAGCACAGCTGGGTCTGTTTTGTTCCTCGTTACTCTTACTGAACATGGAAAAACCTAAATGGGGACATTTGCACAGCGATCTAAAATACTGGAATATCTTCCCCCTTCCCTGAAGGAAATATAAATATATAAAAACGTAAGTTCCAAAACCATTTTAAAACCCAGAACTGGAAACAAAACTCTTTTTTCACTTGAATGCCAAGAACTTGCTTGAACTTATCTTTTTTTTGCTGTTGTGAGTTATAGAAACTAGCTTTCAAAATCATTATAGAAAATATACCACAAAATAAGATTTATATAGTACGAATGCATGCACAGGTCACCTACAATCTTCTTGTTCGTTTTATGGAACTTATTTCTAAGAAAAATATTTTGGATCAAAAGCAGATTATTGTTTTTTGAAAGAAAAAAAATAATATTTTATTGCCATAAATTATTTCTTGTAAGTACCAGAACCTGGGTATTCAGTAAATCACCATCCCAGATTTTAAGTGCATTTTGAAAGAAAGAGCAAGACTTTGCAAATTATCTTTTCACAGCTCAAGGGGAAAGCTCCCTCCCTTCCTTTCACACCAGCTATTCTTGACCTCTAAATTGTCTTCCTGCTTCCTCCCTCTTAGATTTCATGTTTAAAGCTGCAGAAAGTTAAGATAAACAGGAGTTGTCACACTAACATATGACTCAGTAATATTGCAAAACTTTGTTGGTTTGGGTTTCTTTTTTTTACTAGGACTAGGGCTACTAGTGCTGCACAGGATAATTGTGGGTCGTTTTTTTTTAAATAAAAGCAGCTGTCTGTGGATGCTTTAATTAGGATTGATTTGCTCGTAAGAGATCTTTACAGTCTTACTCTTTAAGTAGATGGCTGTCATCATTTACAGTCAGACAAGATATACATGACTCTCAAATTTCATTACCTTCCTTATAACTTACATTTACGTGGTCTTTCAAATGATCCAAAAGCTGATATATGTATGTATGTATGCTACCACAGACGAGCAAGCAGTCTGTTACTGGCAAAGTATAAAAGAAAAAAGGCCTAGTTTTATGATCCATGTCCCAGGATCTCAAATGTCCTCTCAGAATAAACAGGAACTTTTAAAGCTTTGTGCATGACACACACTCCCCAGCACTGGTAAACTGCACTGCATTTTGTTTGCCCGGAGGATGGGAGGGAGAGTAAACACACACAAGTTTGAAAGTTTTGATTCTGAGATAATAGGATACTTTACCACCTAACGCTTAAAATACCTATCTCCTTCCTCTTTGGATAAGTAAACTCCTAGTGTAAAAAGCTATAGGGTTCGTAGGGTTGTGGCATCCCCCCAACCTCGATGGTTCTGCTAATGGTGAAATTTGCCTCAATGTATGTCTGCAGATATTTCGTGCTCAGTGAAACAAATCACATTTCCTCTAGGACAGGGAGTAGCTTGTCAAACATCAGAGCAGAACGAACTTCTTCCACAAATAATATATACCCAAATGGTACTCAGCTGGCCATAACGAAGCACATTCAGTCCTGAGCAGCAACAGCCAAAGTATACGCATCTTTTAGTGCACCTAACAAATGCTTCTCAATACTGAATACCACCAAGGGACACCCGAAAGCAGAAACACTGCGGTGTGTGATTCCTTATTTCCAGTTTAAGGAGCACTCCTATCACAACTACAGGAAAAGTGACTTGCTTTGTTGTATTATTTTTTTTAATCTTCGATAAAGCTTGTCTGCCCTCCTGTCTACTCATTGTTTTAGAGGGTGTTTTCTTTACTATGTTAAAGTATGACTGCTAATACAGTGAGCAAACTGCAAAGGCACTGAAAAAACTAGACCCTTAGTTTAAATACAGTGCAGGTTTTCATCTGTATTTCTTAGCCCGTTCAGTTCTCCAGACCAGGTGTGAATCACTGCCTAAATGGCTATACCTCAATCTGTCAAGACGACCAGCTTGCTGGTGGAAATGCAAACTAGTTTCAGCAGCCGCCAACATCTGAACTGCACTAGGGCACAAACTGTCTAGTCAATATGAGAAGGTATTTCCAGCAGCATATCTTATTGTATTAAAATGAAATTTGCTTGTGGGATATAGTTCAAATACAATTGAACTATACAATTCTTTTGTTTGATTTGTAACATTTGCCTACTGTATGTGGCTGTCTTTTCATTGCTTTCATGTATTCACAGTTCAGCCCCAGTAAAAGCCTAAAACATTACAAACAAGTAATAAAACAAGAAAGGCGGTTTGGGTACTTGATTTATTAATCTAAGGGGAAAAAAAAATTGGCAAGTGGAGCGACTGATAGGGAACAACCGTGTTGTACATACTGCTTGCTCCTGCTGGGTCCATTGCCTTCCCCACTCCACCAGGGTCATTACTGGTGGATTTGTGTTTCTCTGTCATCTGTTCTTCACTATTTCTGAAATTAAAAAATATTTCTTCCCAAAATATAATTTCTAAAGATAGGATTTTTTTAAGCTAACTTTAGCCATCCAAAAGTTAGGTATCTCCTTTAAGCTAGTCGTATGGGATTTCATAGAATCATAGAATCATAGAATCATTAAGGTTGGAAAAGACCTCTAAGATCATCAAGTCCAACCGTCAACCCAACACCACCATGCCCACTAAACCATGTCCCTAAGCGCCTCATCTACACGTCTTTTAAATACTTCCAGGGATGGTGACTCCACCACTTCCCTGGGCAGCTTGTTCCAAGGCCTGATCACTCTTTCAGTAAAGAAGTTTTTCCTAATGTCCAGTCTAAA
>NW_009186193.1:23875-30575 GCF_000690835.1 Fulmarus glacialis
CTCCAGCACCTCAATGTCCTTCTTGTAGTGAGGGGCCCAAAACGGAACACAGTATTCGAGGTGCGGCCTCGCCAGGGCCGAGTACAGGGGCACGATCACCTCCCTACTCCTGCTGGCCACACTATTTCTGATACAGGCCAGGATGCCATTGGCCTTCTTGGCCACCTGGGCACACTTTCCCTATATTCAATGAAAAAAGAGAAGTTTCTTTTTGGAGCAATTTTTCTCTTTTACTGAGATCTTTATTCAGATCAGCTTCCCTGTGGAGGTGTCAGTGTCTCTCTCTCCATTAAAGCAGCGAAGACCTAGGCAACTAGATCAGACTTTGGGGAGAGAGGAATCCTGCCCCCAATCTAACAACATGTACCTGTCATTTCCTATGGCCTCTGGGACTGTTGCAAAGGCTGTTACCCATGCTTTCAAGATTCCTGCCGGCGGAGCATTAGCTTTTATATTAAGTGAATTAAAATTAAGGTACATTTCATCCAAATGCTGCTTGTGGTCCCAGTGACAACTATGGAAGGTGGTTTTATACATTTAAAGTAAGTGATTTGATGTCATTTGATATGTGCCCATGGGCAACTTTGGAAAGACTTAAATGACACTGGAAGATAAACTTTCTCTCTCTTCTTTGTACACATACTCACAAATAATATTTATACTGCTTGTATAGGAAACATTTTATGTCTGAAACACCATGACTGCTAAGTTACTCTAGACAGATGAAAACAAATATGATGGACTGTAGCTAATCAAGTAACCACTGGAATTTATGCAGAAAGAAGGCGCTGACAGACAACAGGGGAGGCACCCATCATACTACTTAAGTAGCAGCAACACATTTGTTCTCAGTTTTATAATTTCATCATGTTCTCGGTCAATGCTCTGCCAAATTATGATTCTTATCCTTAAATGTCAGTTTGTCACCACTTACTGCTGTTCCTCCCCACGACGCAAGTACACTCCTCCATAGTTTCTGCTCGCAAATTGTTTACTTCTGACTCCTGGCGTCACACGTACTCTTTGTTTCCCCAGTAGTTAAAGTCACTCACAATTTGTGCATTCCTAAACAGATATAAATGGGACAAATTTTATGTTGATGTGTAGTGGCCTTACAAAGTAGCAGCTATGTACAAGAAGCAGTACTCTCTTAACAGATAACAGAGAAGAAAATCAGGTTGTCTGTCTTTTGTCCTTATTACAAAGAAAGTTTTCTTGGAATTGAGTTTTCATTTTTACCAGAATTCAATGCACAAAAAATAAAAATGATCTATTTCAGAATTTCATGAGAGAGAGAGCCAGACAGTAAAGAGGTCTAAATTTGGTAGAGAGTTTTTTAAGATTTACCTCAAATTTCAGTGCTTGACATTAATCACACTACCTACCTCAGCCTGACAGCAGTACAATCACTTTGTTTTTACTATAATATATGCAAAATAAATAGAGGTACATCCACAAGAGGTTCCTGGCTTTAACTTGACAGTTTTACTTTATGTTAAAAGTATAATTGTTTTTTTTCTTGGATGTATTCCCATGAAAGTCAGGCATCTAACTGCGAATGTCATCTGCTTATGTAGTCAATAGAGGGAAGTACGTATCAGGAAGGTAATTCAGTCTTTCTGAAATGCTTACTTCTCTCCATTGACTACAGATAAGCATCAGATATTTGCATTTCTGCCTTGGTTTCCTCACCTAGGTATTCATAACTAGGGGTGATGAATCTTGGCTCTATTATTGTACATTCAGATTTCATGTTAAGTGACATGTTCTGACAAAGTGCTTGATCTAATGCAGACAAAGCATGTCCAGATGAGAAAATGGAAAATGTAGCGGCTATCATATGCTTTGAAAACTTGGAGAATTCAAAGCAACCAACAGCAGAGAGGACTTGGGAAAGCGAGAGCTTGCAGAAATACTTTACATTATTTTACATTTACATACTGCTGCTACAGATGAAAGAGCCATTGATTAAAAGACTCTGAGAAAACAGAATCATTTTTAGGAAACAGAGCAGCAAAATCAAGACAAATTCTCCATCACAAAATAGCTCCAGGGTGGGAGGATGGCCCTTGAGATTTGACTTGGAGTAATGAAAAACTCCAGCAGGAGAGAAAGAGGGCTGAGTGATTTTTAGAGAAAAGACAGTGTTGGAATTCTAGCTCTTCTCGAGAAGACTGACTACAGAAAATGGAAACTCTTGGCACTTAGGTGAAAGCAAATTTAAAAAACTTAATCTGAAAAAGGTGTCAAGATATAAAAGGAAGGTGCAACACAAAATGTTAATGATCAGATGAAAGAGTGATTTTTGCTATGATTTTTTAAACTATGATTTTTACTGTGAAAACCACATTTTCCAGCCCTTTAACTTGGTTTTCATGGTGCTTTTCCATGAAGATGAGGTAGCTTTTAGCTACTTTCAGTGTATACAAACATACATGATTTCCCCATCCTTGTTAACCTCTCCCTTCCAATATAACACACCACAAAACCCATCTTGTTAAGAACGAGTTCCTTACACGGCTGTATGAGTTCATTGCTATCTTTCTATTTTGAAATGCCCTACGGCTGGTGTAATTTCTTGCTGTTCGGTGGTTTTGGAGTTTTTATTTTTAATATGTTTTAACATTCATTCCCCAGAGCTCTTCTGAAATACATGCTCTTCATTGTTAGACTTGAGGTTTGGAAACTGCAGTCTGCCCTGGCCCAAGACCGAGTTCCTTGGGGTGAGGTCATACCTGGAGAGTACCTGCACCAGTCGTCCTGCAAGGCCAAGGAAAACATGAAGGGCAAACAGCAATACAGGGGCTTTTGTTTGACACTGAAATGTAGCTGGAAAATGTAAGCTTGGAATTAAGAACAGTTCTCTCTCTCCAGGACAAGAAGCACAGATAGGAAATGACACTGGTGCTTTAGTTGTTTTCATTTCAAGGAGATACACTTGATGCACCTTCAAGACAAGCTGTCTGTCTCTGGATCTGCACAAAGACTGGGGTGAACTTTACTTACCTAGCTCCACTTTAGGATTTTTCAAATGGGAAAAGTTCATCCTCCAGCTGCTGTTGAGTCACCACCACCCTTATACAAATCATCTGCAGTGGGATTCTTCTGCTCAGTTTTGATACCTGAGCTACCAACTATTCCTTCTCTACACTCAGTAGAGAGAAGCAGGCAGTTCCGTGGTATAGTTCATCTCATCTAAAGGTTGATGAGACCTTTATCATCAACTTCAGGTGTCTAAACATATTTGGCTGTTGCCGTAGGGTGTCTTGAGCAGTCCACATGAGACTGGTAGATAAAGTACAGGGCTTGTGGGAGGCCTGTGCTCTTCCCTAATGGAAGGCAGAAGGCCTAGCGTGATGCCCTATTGTATTTAAGCTACTGAATGGAGTCCTAAATTCTCAAGTTTTCACCACTTAAGCCATTTAGGAGTGGGATTTAGTACCAGACTGTAGAGGTCTGAGTGTAATGCTTGCAAATGAACTGCACATCTAAGCTCCCATTATAATCAAAGCACATTTAATTACTACTGTCGGTGGTGTCTGGAGAGCTAGGATGTAATTTAACAGAACTTTTTCAGAAAACAAGATTGATGATTATAATAGTTTTTGACCTGACTTGTGGAAGCCGAACTCTTCTATTAGCATGCATATGGAGGAGTGTTTTAGTGATTAGTCTGATTTGAGAGTGGTGGAATTATTTATTAAGAAAACTTTTCCAACCTGTGTACAGATGCCAGACCTGGGCTTTGCATTAAAGTAATTGATTTATCACCAGTTAGATGAACCTCAATATGTTAATTCTGAACAATAGTGACTTTGGATTTATTTAGCTCATAAAGCCTTTTTTTTCATGCTCACTTTATTCTCATTTGTTTGAATTTTAAGTGGTAGGTTTTAATCAGAACATGTTTATATATTTTAGGATGTTTATATTAAGCTATGCAGTGCCTCAAACAGCTCTGCAGGACAGAGGTACTCCGTACGTCAGTTTATTTTTACTGCTAGTCAGATGGTATTCTGTGACATGACAGTACACCTCGTACTTGCCAAAACGTTGTAGAAAGGTAATGCCTGAAGCCGTGATAAAAATATTATTTAAAAAAATCTCTAGATCATGTTTGTAAGAGACTTTTGCATGAGGAAAAACATTTTTCTGTCACAGAGGGCAATTAATAACATCTGTAAGAAGTATGACCAACACAGTAGAGGGCTTTGGCTTTTTTTTTTTTTAAATGGCTATGTTTCTGTGTCCAAAAGAAAATACCACTGGATACAAACTTACAGCTGTCTGTTCATGTGACATAATACCTCTAGCAGCTTTTGGTCCAGAAATGTGCTGTGTCACAGGCTAGAATCCTTTGGATGCTCTATAGTGCCTGGAGCATTTTTTAAATCTGCATTAAACCAGAGGAGTACAGCACAGGCTTTGAGGTGACAACTCAGTCATTTCCTCACTTTGGCAGAAGAGTTACTCTCAAAGAGAGATTATCTGGATAAGCAAACCATCCATCAAAAGGCAACCTGGAAAGACGAATGCAATGGGATCATTCCAAGCCAGGCAGGGGAGCTGACAGTCTTGAGATCCCTAATCATAAGACCCTTCCAAAGACCTGTCAGCACCATCCTTGCTAACAGCTAGGCTCAGAAACATTTGCGTCAGTGTCAGCTTCCGCAGAAATACTTGCAGGAGATTCCCTGGGACTTTGCTGTATGCCCTGTGGATGGTGCAGCACACTGCACACGGAGGAGTAAACTATGGTGCAAGGCGGTGGTCTGACAGCCTCAGTTAAAAGCCATGTACTAGGATCTCTGTACAGGTAATAGCCTGGAATAACCAAAGCTTTCTGAGGAGCAATCCAAACCAGCTAGCAGAGCTACCTTTTCTATTCTGTCCTAGTTTGAGTGACTTCATCTGCTTTCTTGAGCTGCGTCACTGCAGCTCTTTGCAATTGTCATTGATGCCTGAAAGTGGTATGAGTTCAGAATCAACCTTTCCATACCAAAAGCATAATAATTCTCCTTGTCTACTAAAGCAAACACCTACAGGTGGCAACCTGTATTTAGTTGTCATATCCTGTAATTTAATTGTAGGAAACTTTTTCAAAGTCACTGTTGGATTATGGCTAATGGTGCACTAGCAGTAACTTGTCTATACCCAAACTTCACAAAATGCTGCTTCTTAGTAAACTTAGTCCAGAAAAGAGTACATTTATTTTCTTCGCCAATCTAAACAAATCTAAGCTTATTTTGCTCCAGGGGAACAATTTTTCCTGTGCCACCAACAGGGGCTCTTTTGCTTGACTTGGCTTGTTCTTCTGGCATATACAACAAATTTTGAATGTTTCCTCAGTATCTCCGTTCAGCTGAGCCAATATAAAGCATTTCTGGTTCTCTTCTTAGGTTTTTCAATCCTTAAATGACCTGTATGGTCTTTTTTATAAAAGCAAGAGTGCAGGAATGACCTTTTTTCTGTCCTTTAACCAAAATTCCATCTAGGTCTGAAGGTCCCTCTTGAACTGGCTGGTGGGGCCACCCTCTGCTAATTGCTTTTGTTATTTTTGAAGTGTCTTATCCTTAGCTAGTATTCATCCTTTTTGTTCATACTCTGCATAGGCAATTGATGCTTAAAGATCCTTGCAAAGATGCATAACTTTCCAAACCGAAAAGTATGGACTAGCAATCACTAGGGCTATGTCTAGATGACCAGGGCTAGGAATGACGTGATGAAGATACACAGCTTTCCCAGTTTACATTGAAATGAAAGATAGGAACAAGGGCTGGGCAGAAGTTACTGTGCTTAAACACATTGTGATGTGGACATTTGGGAGTACCTCACTGCCCATCCGGATGGTAAATTGGACAGAGCTTAGATCATAGAATCATAGAATAGTTTGGATTGGAACAGACCATTAAAGATCGTCTAGTCCAACCCCCCTTCATGGGCAGGGACATCTTCGACTAGATCAGGTTACTCAGAGCCCCGTCCAACCTGACCTTGGATGTTTCCAGGGATGGGGCATCTACCACCTCTCTGGGCAAACTGTTCCAGTATTTCACCACCCTCATTGTAAAAAATTTCTTCCTTGTATCTAGTCTAAATCTACCCTCTTTTAGTTTAAAACCATTCCGCCTTGTCCTGTTGCAACAGGCCCTGCTAAAAAGTTTGTCCCCATCTTTCCTATAGGCCCTGAAAAGGCTTATAGGTACTGAAAGGCTGCAATAAGGTCTTTCTGAAGCCTTCTCTTCTCCAGGTCGAATAAGCCCAACTCTCTCCCAACTCTTTCCTCCTATGAGGAGAGGCGTTCCATCCCCCTGATCATTTTTGTGGCCCTCCTCTGGACCCGCTCCAACAGGTCCATGTGTTTCTTGTGCTGAGGGCTCCAGACCTGAACGCAGGACTCCAGGTGGGGTCTCACCAGAGCAGAGGAGAGGGGCAGAATCACCTCCCTTGACCTGCTGGCCACGCTTCCTTTGATGCAGCCCAAGATATGGTTGGCTTTCTGGGCTGCAAGCTCACGTTGTCGGCTCATGTCCAGCTTTTCGTCCACTAGTACCCCCAAGTCCAAGATGTCTTCCTTCCTTTGCTGTAAAGGTTTTAAAACCTACAAAAGAAGCAGTAGACCTGAGCCAGCCAAAGAGTAAAGCTTGACAGAGCCACTGCAGAAACTGTGGAAGCTGAAAGCATTAAAAGAATAATAACT
>NW_009186193.1:30592-32838 GCF_000690835.1 Fulmarus glacialis
TAACTCTGTATAGCCTGGTGTCTATACAGATTTGCCATTTGCTCTCACAGATTTGCTTCTATCCTTTTGTTTTTCCACCTACCTAATTCCTCTGAGAACTCCATTGAAAAGATTTAAGCAACAAATAAAGCCAAAAATAACAATACTAACAGAGCTAATATTTGCTACTACCACATTGTTCGCTGTGTTTGTATGTTCTTCCTTTCCTCTACCCCTTGTCTGTCTTGTGTACGTATTTTCTGAGTTCTGTGGTCCTGAGACTTTCTCTGATTGAGGTAAATTTCATATTTCTTAATGGTTCTTATGGCACAGTGTAAGCTTCTATTAGATCTGCATAGTATCTGCATACCAAATACATGCATATCAACATCAAACTTTGAGGGAGAGAGAACAGAGTCCGAGACTGTGATGACAAGGAGGAAGCAACACTTTGCTATGTGTTGGACATCAGAAAGTTGTTTCTTTGATACGGGTTCCTGTGTTTGGATACACACGGTTACACTTAAGATTATCACTAACACATCTCCTATTTGAATACAGCTGCAAACATACTTTGGCCTTGAAAGACAGACTACATAACAGGATTTCATTTTTAAGTCTACAGATATCTGCATCCTCCTTTGAAAATTAGTCTAAGATGTAGACTGTCTTTAAAAGATTGTAGTCTCATGCTACATATATTATTTGTCACAATGTGTCTTGTATAGTGAATGATTTACCACAAGGAACAGTACTGTATATAAAAAGTAATTTGAAAGTTAGTCCATGCTCTTTGTTATGTATATTCTATTTATCACATAGGTGAAGGTAATGAAGACGGAGAGAAAGAACATATGTTCAGCCTTTGAAGAACTTTCAAGCTTTACATTGTACTATCACAGTTGCTCGCAATGATTTCATTTGGACTCCACATTGGTCTTTTAAGTTAGGTGATTCTTTTTCTCCTACAGTTGAGTGTGATGATATCCTAGCATAGATATGTGTTAGAATCACTGAATCGAAGAGTAATTTAAGTTGGAAGAGACCTCTTGATGTCCTTTGATACAACTCTTTGCTTGAAGCAGGGTCAGCTTAGCTTGGGTTGCTCAGGATCTTGTCCAGTTGAGTTTTAAATATCTCCAGTTCTCTATATAACAGACACAGGCACTTAACATCTTATTTGGACTTGCTATGTAATTTGTCCATTGCTGTGGCTGCTGGTGTTGTTAGTGGCAGTGTTATGTCTTTGAGTGGGAAGAATATTTCAAGTTTGTTCACACCCTGTGTGTTGGAGCAAAGGTGTTTAGCACTGGATGAGTAGACCCTGGCAAGATGGACCTCTCTCATCTCAGATGCTATCAGACAAGACTGTTTTGACTGGGACATTACCCTTTATCTCACTTTGCCAGGGAGGCAGCCACAGTCTTTGTTTGTGAGTGGTGGTTTTTGATGAGGGGGGCACTTTTTGATGGCCACATTATATTTTAGACTTGGGATGCTGAAAGTACCTCCAAAACTTTAAGGTAGGTATGGGAACATACAAAGCTCTTTGTGGGGAGCTCATTCTTGCCCTGCAGCAGCAACATGCCATCATCAGTGCCTTTCTGCCACGGGCAAGAAGTGGCCTTGGGGGGCTCTCCACCCAGAGCCAGTTTGGAGAGAGAAAGTTCCCTGCCAGGTAACTCAGAGGAAAGGTAAGCAAGACCCTTCTGCCAACTGTCCATGTCCATGCATTGCTATGCTCTTGGCCTCTCTGAAGCAGCAAGTGCCTCTTCCCACTGTGCATATAAGACTGTGGTGGTGCATTTCCCCCCCTTCCTCTGGGCTACAATGCGATCTCAGAAACTTCTGTTAAGCTTTAGCCATTATGTGCAAGTTGGGCTGTTGAGTGTCCCTTAACGGTACCAGGCACTCTTGCACGGCTAAAGTGGGGAGCGACACTTATCATACCAGGGACACTAGCTACATGATCAAGGTAGGGAGAAGAACAAGAGATAATTCATCATCTCTGACAGCCCTGAAGCATTCCCTACCTAGATCATAGCTCAAGTGGAATGATACCATTGTTAGCGTGAAACAATACCATAATTACTACCCCAGACCACCTCGGATAGTGGCCAAGATGGAAATTTATTGATGACTAAAGCAAATCATCTGGCAAACCTATAAACAGCGTTCCCAAGCGAGACCCTCTGAGTTCTCCTGGACTGCAGTGGGCTGCGCCAAGAGTCTCCCTCTGAGTGGGACGCCTCTCAGAGTTCACACAC
>NW_009186193.1:33286-51433 GCF_000690835.1 Fulmarus glacialis
CCTCGTATAGTGGCCAAGATGGAAATTTACTAATGACTAAAGCCAATCATCTTGCAAACTTATAAACAGCGGTCCCAAGCGAGACCCTTTTGAGCTCTCCTGGACAGCAGCGGGCTGCATCCAGAATCTCCCTCTGAGCGGGACGCCTCTTAGAGTCCGCAAACTCTCAAATTTGCGACACTCGGAGGATCACCGAGATTCGGGCTGGAACACTCCTCAGGGCTCAACCCTTCGCCTGTTGAGAAATGCCAACACATTTAACGTGAGTATTTCATGAGACTCAAGGGGAATTTTTAACAGGTATACCTTTATAAATTTAGCTAGCTTTAGGCCTTTATAAACTCATTTGGCTTTGGTACCATATTCATATGCATATGTATATATATAAACGTATTGATTGATCTAGATCTTTTTGTGCATTTATCTGTACAATTACTAACAAGTATAATCTGTAGTTAAGTTGGTTTAGTACTTGTAGTAACTTGACTAACTCCTTGAGTAGCTGTCAAATGGATTAATGTTTAGGCACTGCTGAACACGCTTGCTGCTAAACACCCTTAGCCCTTTAGTCATAAACAGTTGCCCAGGTCTGAGACTAAGGGTAGATCCAGCCGCATCTAGGCGCCTCTCTGAGAAGGAGTTTAGAGAGCAAGGGGGTCTACTCTGAACATCGTGACTCAATGGGAGGGTCTTCTTATCCCTTTTGTATTAGACGCAAACTGTTGTCCAAGTCTGAGACTAAGATTGGGTCCAGTCACATCTTCTCTGAACCTCATGACTCAATGGGAGGATACCTCTTACCCTTTTATCCTCAATCTCTGTACAAATCACTCCAACACAATTCTGATATGATTTTTCCCTGTGTATACTTAATCCATATAATGAGTAATAGAGTGAACCTTGCCATCGAATTCTGTTAAGTCACGTTTGTATAAACTTCTATTAAAATCACCCTTTGCCAATACCTTTGCCAGTGATTCTTTACGTGGCTTTAAAACTGCTCATTCGTGACAAAGACACTAAAGGGACACTTTCCCCCAGATTTCCCAGTGTTAGGACCTACCTGTGTGAATCAGTAGAGGCATGACTCCCTGATCCTGCAGGGTATTGTCAGTCAGTGAGGAGATTCATGAATGTCATGACCATGTGCCTGTCCACTTCTTCCTCAGGCCCTCACTGCCATGGTTACCACCATCTGGAGGATACCCTGTGGGATGTTGCACAGCTGGGCCCTGGGGCGTCTGGAGATGCTGAGACACAGACCTATCTCTTGGACTCTGGCACCTCTGTATAGGGCTTGGCTTGAGCACATGGGATCATGGGCGTATTGGATAGTTACTTCTCCATCCAAGTTGTTGTTCATATTTTGGAAATACTGAAACTTTCTTCAAATTCCAGCTTCTTTCTTTGGCCTCGGATGATGTTTTCTTAATTTGAACTGGTGAAACCATGAGTGTTGATCTCCTCTTGACCCCAGCTGGCTCTTCTTTAAATGCTGTTTAACACCATTCTATTCAGCAATGGACACGAGTGAGATGGTTGCCTCACAATCTAACACGGGAATGTTTTGTAGCATGTTGCCAAGGCTAAGGCATGTTGTTCTGGTCTATAGCATGAGAATCAGGAAGGGCACACAAGGCCATGAAGCCTGCAGGCTGAAGAAGCCAGATCTGCCAGGATTTATTTTTATGTTTTATATAAGAACGAACCCCTGGCATACACTGTTTTCCAGTTCATGCTTGCATTTTTTTTTTCGCAAGGGAGCAGTTCAGGCTCCTGCCCTTCCAACACCACCCCACAATGGGGTCTCGGGTGATAAATAACATGTATTTAGCCAGGAAGATCAAAGGACTAAGACCTGAGTGTGAAATATGGGGAACAGCAATGTGACAGTATAGATAACGATACTATTTGGAATTCTGCAATGGCCAGGACTCCTCTATATTCAGTGTTCTTCTAACAAGCACAGAAAACACAGATCCTGTCCCAAAATTATCTGAGACAGGAGTTGAGAGAGGGGTATGAAAAGATGTGGAAACAGAACAGAACTATGACACAGTATTATCCAGCATAACAAACATGCAAGCTATCTCCCTCAACACGTAAGAGACTGAGGAAAATTTCCTAGTATTGGATTCACAGAGCAGTACATAGAGAGCATCCCGCGTGAGACAGTCATGCAGAGACATTTTTGGAAAACGACAAGTGAGCATTTCAAGCTACTATCAGTGCAGAAGCGCTGGCCAATAAATTAAAATTTTTGAGAACTTGTCTGCAGGGGCATGATCTGTCCTGGCAGAAAAAGAGCACTTCAGATGTAAAAGTAATAGTAACAGCACATGTCAGTGATAAATACAAGACAGAGGGAATAGAGAAGGACTGAGCTGTGAAGGACCAGGAAAATAAATGTTTGCGTTTATGCCATGAAAAAGGAACATAAAAATTTATTTAAAGGCACATGGAGAAGACAGAAAAACACTTTCCTGATTTCAAGTGGTTAACTTCAACATTTAGTGAATATTAGTCCAGGATACCCCAGCTCCCTTTATAAAAGCCATTAGTACAGTGAATTGCTGCCAAAATCTAATACCAAAAGAGTTAACTTATCTGCTTAAACCAACAAATAAATCATCCTACAAGAAGCTCTTTCAACTACTGTTTTTTTTGAATGACTCCCACTAATATTAATGGCATGAGTTCTTTCAACTTGAGTCTTTTGGAAGGTCTCCCAATAAAGTTAATGACACAAAGCTCTTTCAACTAGTGTCTTTTGGAATGTGTCCCTGTAATATTAATGTCATTCTCTCAACTCACTCGTCATTGTAACATCTCAGTAATTATACATTCATTTTCCTATATATTGAACTACCTTTCCTTGTAATAAAGTAACATTTTAGGTAATTAAACAGCATTTTGATCTAAATTATATTCAATATTAATATATGCAGTGTTTACAGCCAAACAGAGAGACCTGAATTAGTAAAACAAAAATTTCACTAAACTGGAAATACTGAAATTTTCAGATGCAGTATATGCTTTAATGAGCGAATCTATTATAGAATGAATTCAGGTATGCAGAAAGTAATGCAAAGAAGACTTGTTTCTTAATTTACCCAGTAGAGTTGTCAAGCTAATTGATGTAACAAAATGGTCTGACTTCTTTGTGTGGCTACATTGAAAAGAGTCGTAAAAAGACGATTTATCTTTTAACCTTTATAAAGTGCCTATCTCTGAAATGCCTACACTGTTATGAGGTGTAGTTATTCTTTGATGTACTTTTTCATGCTACAATGAAGTTGAGTCTTTTGGACTCATCCAGACTGAGTTGGATCTGTGGGTTACTGTGGACAATAGCAACTTGCCTCTTTACACTCTGTCTAAATTACACCTACTGAGAACAGACTGTTTGTCCATCTGGATCATACTTAGGACTTTAATGAAATACCATGAACTGACCCAGGCCAGGTTTCTCCTAACAGTCCCCCTAACAGTCCCCTGCCCCTTTCTTTTTTTTTTTTTTTTTTTTTTTTGAGGCTAGAAATGCCAGGTGCTCAGAAATTTGAAACAAATGCAAGGAAGACATGTGGATGGAAATATACATCCAGACTGTATGCCATATGTTTTTTTGTTGTCTCATCTGTTTCATCCTTCTTTTTCACACAATTGCTGACCTCTAGGAAAAAGAAAAGGGAAAAGAAGAAATACTTGTTGTGTATCCTGCTCAGAAATAAAAAAAACAGCCTCAAATGGCTCCTAAATGGAAATAAACAGAGAAACATCCTTTCTGTCAAACTTCTGAACTGTCAGAGAGTCCTCATATTGCAGAGATTTGTGACAAGAAGTCATCTGAATATAAGCCTTTCTAGAAACAAGTGCTGTTGCCAGCACTTGGTTTCCTTGTCATGCCACAATGCCAGTTCTTCCTGTACAGCCTTTCCACCACCTTCTTTCCTTCTTCCTTCCAGAAAGAGTGAAACTGAGTATGTTTCCCATATAAGGGGAGAGTTCAAGGAAGAAGGCACCACAACACTATCCAGGTAAGATTAGTTCTCACTCCATTGCTGGCCTAAAGAAAGGCCCACATGAATATCATGGATGGGGTCAGAAACGGAAGCTTCTCCTTCCTAGTGCTAAGGGCAAAAACAACTTACTTGTGGAAGTGCTGTCACCTCCTCTGTTCCCTTCCAGAACCTCAACTAAAGACAGCTTCTCCTGTCCTGTTGTGGGCAAAACAGTGTTGCCTCTGAGAATTTGACTTTATAGCCAATCAACATAAACTTTACAGATTTGGGTATTGAGGAACAAAGAAAACAAACAATTAAACAAACACAGGGAAAAGACCTTCCCACCCCTTTCCCCAGGCTCAAAGTCAGTCAAGACAGCTCTCAATTCCTTCAGTGAGGCAACGGGTGGCACAGGAGGTTGGGATCAGTGCATAGTGGTTATTTTCTGTTGCTTCTGGTTCTTGCTCTTTTCCTCTGCTCTGATGTAGGTTCCTCCACAGTCCCTTCAGGGGCATACCTGCTCCAGCATGGGCTTCTCCATGGGCTGCAGTCCTCTGGCAAGTAGCGTCTCCTTCCAGAGTGCATCTCCATCCATGACCCCACAATATCTCCTTCTGTGTGCCTCCTCCTGTATCTTTAGTGTGCCTTCAGATGTCCCCTCCTGTGTCTCCTTTTGTGTCTCCTCACATGCCTCCCTTTGGGCCTCCAGCAGCTATTGTCCTTTCTTACCTATGTCTGAGCAGAGGCACTGTGTGCCCCTCTGACCGGCTGAGGTTTTGGCACAGGTTGGGTTGGTTGTTGAGCTGGCTGGAACTGGCTGTGACTGCACAGGATGGTTCATGGCCTCCTCCCACACAGGTCACTCCTGCAGCCTCTGCTACCCAAATCTTGCCAGTTATGCCCGCTATACCTGCCCAGGATGGATTTTGGCCTAGCTCTGCTCTTGCACACACACACACATACACACTTTTTCTTGGCAAAGCAATTCCCTGCTCACACAGACCTCAGACATACCTGTAGGCACTGGAGCCACCCAAAGTGGAATGAACAAACACCCAGAGATGGGACTGTGAATGGAACTCTTATGCATGTACATTTTATAACCACCTTTTTTCTCAGAGTCCCTCATACTCTGGGGTCCTGTAGTTGCAAGAAAAGTGGGGAGCAGAAAATGCCCACCTCTCTATAGCGTCTGCATGGGACACAAGTGAAGACGCACACACAGTGCTGGGACTGCTGGAGAGAAAAATTTTCTGAGCTTGAGCATCTGATGGATTTGTGTACCCAGGGGGAAGAGGCTTTTGACTAACACATCTTGGTGAACTCTACTTACAGGTAAGGGACTTATCCAGCTCAGAATTTAATGTTTCATATATCAGACAAACTTCAGTGGTAAATATAGGAAGGAAAAAGCATACGCAAACAAGAAGAGTATTATTCACCAAAAATAGGATAGCACTGTAGGAAACACACCTACGAAATAGTCTCTGTTTGGCACTGGTGAAACTTTCACCATTTCTATAGTGAAGGTGAGTTTCATTTCCATCACTCAGGGTAAAAACTGAAATACTAAAAAGTTAAATGACATGGTAATCTAAGAGGTTCGTGGCTCGTTCAGGAATAGATTCTCTGGAATAACTCCCACATATATATCTAATAAATGATCAGTCCTTAAAACATGCAAACTCTTGAGCACCAAATACCAGACCCTTATCTGCTCTTGACAGGTATCACTTCACTACCTCAGATGGAGCACTTCAGAGCAGCTGAGCATCAGACTCCTTTTCTTTATGTCCTCTGTTTGAGGGAATACAGACTGGATGGTCTGATTGTCATTTGGTTGTCTAGACCTAATTGTTTTTACAGGCTATACGTAATTCAGTGGTATAGGCTTCTGAATAAGATATTTTACTAGTAGGAAGGGTGGGTTGTTTAGGAACATGGAAAAGACATGTAGGGCTTTTAACCTTGAGGTCATTGGTTTGAGCTTCGTCCAGCCTGATAAGAAACTAAAAACATTAAGTCCGTATGTTCTCATGCAACTCTTCCAAACAAGCATTTCCTAAAGTATTAGAGGGAGGTCATTGCTGTTGGTTTTCCCTCTTTTTCCTGCTTTCCCTTCTGAATTGAACTTGAACACTCTGCCTGGTATGATGATCTGCTTCTGCTTTTAGAAGAAATGCAGCAGGGTTTTTAATGAGATTTTTCTTCCATAGAAAGAATGTTTCTGCTTCCCACATACATACTGTATATGAATACCATGATTACCCAGTTGACTTCGCCAAGATATTTAAATGGAGTCTCAGCTAGATATTTTTCACTGTGAACAGCCTTTTGTCCAGGCCATATGTTCTGGATTTATTTCACATAGATTCAGGCACCTAGTCAATTCACATAATTTAAGGGGGGGGGTTCTCTAAACTCTGGCATCCTGGAAGAGACAAAAGCACCAGCATGCCTGAGGTTCTTACGTGTACCACCTTCTCTGCAACAGCAATGCATTTGTGCAATTTTGCTTAATGCATTTTGAGAATGGGTATAATTTAGGATTATGCTCAGGTGCAGAAAGGCACTCAGTGTCAAATTAGAATGTTCACATTGGGATTTGAGATGTATTCAGCTGGATTTAGGTTGAGTTTTGATGTCAAGGTTCAAAAGAGAAATTAAGGATGTCTACAATCCATAGCTGACAGCCCTTGAAATCTTCTAATTCTATTAGGCTTGCAGTGCAGAGTTCCCTGAGCACTGAAAATGCAGGATCTCACGTATCCTCGGAAGTTTCCCACTCTAGACCTGTGGGAACCTGAACTCCAGCAATTTCCTCTGATCAGGGCTGATTTACAGTGATCAGGCTGTTTAACACTCATAGAGAGCACTAATTTCACTTGAAAACACATGAAGAAGAAGGTGCTACACTGCCTAAAGACTCTTTGAGGCTGAAGAGGTTCTGGGGTTTGGATCTTCTGTTCCTGGCACCACTGCCAGCTTCTTGCACTTCAGAATGCTTCCTCTCCCTTCACTGCGGAATCCTGAGTTAGACACCAGTACAGGGATGAACCAATGCTGTGACTTTCTTATTAGCTACACACTCATTGCTCAAGGTCTCAGATTGTCTAAGATCCCTATATAGTGAATGATGCCACAGAGATAACTGTCTTATCTCTTCTACTGTTATTCTGGATAAGATGCTTTATTTTTTACATCTATTGCACTATGAATGTTGCTTTTGGTTAACAGTAGGCCATTTTTTTAATATATACCTAAGGGTATTTCATGGTTACTGCCACAACGACTATATTGTGTACACTCCTTGTTTCTGAAAGAAATAATTTACACAGGTCCCATTTTAGAAAAACTATTCTCCCTGCTGAGGGATGCTGAACATCTTCTTCCACCAGAATTCACCACCGCTTTGGTCAGGGTCCTGCTTAACTTTGAACCTGTTTTTCCCAGCTGACACCCAAAATATCAGTACTTGGGGGTGACCTGCTACTCAAACAGCTTGTGAGCAGAGAAAGAAATCCAAGAAAAGTATTTGAGGAAGAGGTCAGCCGTATCTAGGTCTTCAGTTCCGTTTGTGTTCATGGTCAGGAAGCAGTGTAGACAGAGTGCTGATATGAGTTGATGTTGATCTCTCTTAATGCAATTTGTATCTCCATGTTGCTCAGTTGCTCTGAAGCAGCTGAGTGTGTCTGCACTACTGTTTTCCTAAGACCATGTGAAGGCATTAGTTTTATACTCCATAAAAATGCCCATAGCGTTCAGCTGGCCTCCTTTTGTCATTTTAGCAGCTGAGTGGAGGTGAAGAAGAACGAGGAAGAGAATACATCCCATAGTGTTCGAGCAGTCAAGTGAATGGGGTGTGTGTTACTTGCAACTGTTACTAACAATAGGGTACTGTTGATGTTACCGGAGTCTGTGATATTTTCAAAGAGATCTGAAAATGACATTTTATTTTCAGCAGCAGAAATACATCATTTGAATTGCTTGTACTTTCCCACGTAGTAAATATTGCTGTTACAAAGAGGAAATAATCAGCTTCTCATGGGATTTGCAACCGTTAATAGTTGAGCATTCAAACAAATTTGCTTGTGAGCTTTCCAGCATAGGTGGTGCACTGCTGGCATTGTGTGCATCTGTGGGAAAGCTGGGGTGGGCTTGAACTGGGCATGGGAGAATGGCGTCAAAAGCCCTGTCTGTACAGCAGTCTTAAGCTATTTTATAACCCAGCACTGCTTTAGAGCACTGCTTTAGACAATTGCAATCTGTGTCCGTACCTGTCAAGGCTTGGTCACAGACACTGAAACTGTATCTGAGCCATATTTTAACCCTGATCGCAGTACTGAGCAGTTATTATACAGCATTACTTCCATATGCACAAGCGTTCAACTTTATATCTGTATAGGTGGGATGGCAAGTTGTTCAGGCTGATTGCTGTTTATACTTGGGGTGATCTCATATGTATAGTGTCTCAAACTCTCTTTTTGTAATCAAGTCTTCACGCCCTCTATCCTCACATGGAAGTACAGTGTTGAATATACAACAGGTAAACCTTTGCCGAATTACATTTTTCAGCTGGAACTGGCTGCCAACACTCACTTCTCAGAACTGTTAGCAGTAGCTCTCAGTCATAAAATAATCTCCGCATACACGTAAGGGCATAGGAATGGTTCAGACAAAGAGTCTCTCTAGCACAGTACCCTGCCCTAGCTGTGTCCGTATGCGGACATGGGGGGAAGGGGAAAAACAGGCCGAGTCGTTGCCAGTTCCTAGTATCCTTTCTATGATGAAGGCATCAGAGCTGTACACGGTATTCAAGGTGTGGGTGAACCATGGATTTAAACAATGACATAAAGATGTCTTCTGTTCTGTCTGGTATTCCTTTCCTAACATTTCCTAGTATTCTACCTGGTTTTTGAGCACCAAGTTGGTGCTTTCACGGCACTATCTAGCCTAACCCCAAGAGCTTTACTCAGAATATATCAGCCCATTTTATATGTAATCACCTTTTTATATGTGATACTAGGTCTGTTTTTCCAAATGGTTTCCCCCATGACTTTGCATTTATCTATGTTGAATTACACCTGCCGTTTTACTGCTCAGTTTCTTAAGGTGTTTCTGTGGTTCTTTACACTTTGCCTTTGCTTACCCTACCTCGAATGACTTCATATCATTCACAGGCTTCACCACCGCACTGTTGGCTCTCTTTGCCAGGCTGTTTACGAACATCTTGAGCTGCACAGGCATGAAGCAACTTGTAAGACTGTTACACTCCTTGAATTCAGGAGGTCGCTGAAACCGATCAGATATCTGGAAGAATCAGACACAGGAGAGAGTGTCCCCTCTGTCTGGTAACTGATTAACTACTTGTTCCTTGTGAAGTAGACCAGTAGACCTGCACTACACTGTTCTTGATATATAAAGAAGATTTAAATACTTGCCATATGCTAGTTTTTGTTTTTTTATAAGGTCGTAATTATGCATTACAGACTTCTTTTTTCAGTGCTGAAATTGTTTCGAAAGGTTCCTGTCCACCCACAGCTGCTTGCTCCCCCACTTCAACTTTTTCCAAAGCCACAATAGTTATGTTTGGCAGGGGGTAGAGGTAGGCCCTTTTTTTTTTTTTTTTTTTAAACCTAGCTCATTGTAGAGACCTGGCACACCCCTGTGATGTTTTCCGAGCATAGCTTAGGGTGGAGAACCACAATGGGGAGTGGAAACAGGTGACAGAAGGGGATGGGACTTTTCAGGAATTGATTTTTTTACCGAATAAAATGGGACATGTAACCGGCATTCTAAGAAAAAGATAAGTTAGATATCATTTCCTGAATAAGCTGCGTTTAAGCAATGTTAAGTTTAAGTGTCAGCATTCAGGCACTCTCAAAATTTCTTCCTTGACTTTCCTTGACTTTCAAGAAGTCACAGAGGTTTTTAGTACATCAGCATGACGTGCGGCACTGGCTCCCATGTTGCAAACTCCATTTTTTATGTATGCGTCTCTTTGGTTGTCATCATCCCTTGATGGAATTCTGAACGAACAGAAATTTTCACAGAAAGGTAAGGGATTCATTGGGCTGTAATGGAAAGATCTACAACTTCCTGCCCTGAGCAGCAGTGCTGGATAGTTGCCTATGATTCACACTGGATGTGGTCCCAAATTCATCACAAGTATTGCTAGAATGGTAAAAAGTGGCAAGTCATTGTGGGTGCGTGGACCCTGCCAAAGGCAGAACTGAGGAAGCTGAGGCTCAGCTAGTGTGAGTCAGCCTGACTTCGCTGTCGCCAGTAGAGCAATCCTATTTTACACCAGCTGACAGCCTCATCACAGATACCAGATTGCAGACCCAAATGCGATAGGATTAGAAGCAATCACTGTGAGTTATTGCTTTGTGCAGGACAATTGGTGTGTTCAGCATCGGATGTGCATAGGTAGCATGGAAAGGATTAGGCAGCAGAGACAAAAAGTAAAAACATCAACTAGGCAAAGCGATGATCATATCAAATTATCAAGATAATATATCTGCATATTACCGAGGTTTACTTTCATTTGTTGAACAGCAGTTCGTTTTATAAAAATGTTGTTTGGTATGCAAGAATATTCACTGTCTCGCTAGCTGATTTCGTTCTTTGCAGGGAGAGATTATTCTGTCTGCCTTTTTTAAATTCATTTTCTATTTAGTATGGAAACAGTCACCCTGGATCTGGGTTAATCCATCTTCTAGTTGGACATGATGAAGATCTGAATGAACTGAAAAAAAGACAAATTGCAGCAGGCATGTAACAAGCCCCTCTTCTTTCTGCTAAACCTCTGTTAATAACGTGTGAAGGAGTGACAACAAAGAGCTTCTGTCCTCTTTATAAAAGTCCCTTAAGGGCAGAAGCAGGCTGTAAGAAACTATTCTTTTGCTAATGATAGCTGAATTACTGAGAAAGCTCAGTGTTAAAAATCCACGACAAGGATCTTGTACATGGAAAGGAAGTATTTCCTTGGATGACTTTCTAATGACTGTCAAACATTTGCAGCCATCAGACAAAAGGAAGCATTGTAATGACAAGACTCAAGCAACCTAGTGCTAGTGCCGTGGTTACATCTGCCAGTGGGGTGGCTGTGAGCTGTGAGCGCTCGAGTGGTCCCACAAACAAATTAAAAGTTGACTCCTGATTCTGAATTTTCTTTACTTCACTCTTCCTACTTGTTTCGTTTCTTTTTTTTTTCCAAGGGTAGCTTGACTGATCATAATTTTACTAGAAAGGTCTTAGAGCCTGTCATCCGCATAGAACTCTCTTTTTTCTGAGTTAAATGAGAGTCTTTTTCATACCAGTAAAGCTGCTCACTTTTTCAAGATCCTTAGGCTTCTATGTCACCATAACTCTTTCCTTAGCTCAAACCATACCCGTTAATATACGTGCTATATGTAAAACTTAGTGGCTTGAAGAATACTCTTGCTCAAACACAGCTATACATTTTCTATGCGACTCAAAGGTTTATGTAATTTCCTGTGTTTTGACATGTATTCCAGCGTATAGTTTACAAGTGGAAATTTAGTCTTAGACACATAGTTTTTATACTTTCAGAAAAATCCACAAAAAACCTGACCTCCCTCTATGCAATTGTAACTTTAATATTTTGGGGGTTTTTCTCAAATACGAGGCAGAAAAAGAACAAAAGAGTTCATGGTTCGATAATTACACCATATATAACAAAGCAACCTCATCACATAGTCTACAACTGAACGCTCATAGTAGTATTTTTTTTATAGTAGTCACATTTTGACAATAACATGGAGAATTAACAGCTAAACAGTGAGGGGGGAAGATCATTCATGCAGCTCATATTGCAAGCTAGACTCAAACAGGTGGTATACACTTTTTTTTAGCACTGTGATAGCAACAAGGGACTGATTTTTGGGGTAGCACTTCTATAACAACAAAAGACTTAGAAATGAGGCAGTATAGAAGTGTGTAAACGTGTAACGGGAATAAGATGTGTTTGCTGGTGGAGCTTGCCAGATTGTATCCCCAAAAATACTTTTTGCTGAAAGCTATGTGTACATTAAGATTTCTTTTTGTTTGGTTGGTTTTTTTGCCCTTGCATAACGATATCAGTAAGGTTCTGTGGGCAAAGTTTTAAGTATGGATCTGGTCTATGATAGGAAGTTTTTCTGTCAGTACGATGTCTCAGCTGAGCTGGGGAAAAAAATCACACACCCTAAACTCATATATCTGTCCACACAAAATGTAGCTCTAATTTTGGCTTAGCTAGAGTCATTAAAATAGGCATAGTAGATACACTGGTGGAAAAACTCCTTTAGTATCTTGTTTTGCTAAAATAGCTCTGCTAGCAGAGCAAATTTGCAGAATCTCTTTCGTGGAGAGAAACAGGTTTATAATACAGCTAATTATGAAGCATTCACTATAGGAAAATTGAATATAGACTATATTATTAGTCAAGGATATGTGCCTTGAAAAGCAACATGCCTAAAAGCACTAAGGAGTTTCAGTGAATACCAAATTATCTATGAGCTCCTCACATACTGCTGTGATTAAAAGGGCTAATGCAATCCTTGAACATATGGACTATGAACTACAAAATTAGAGAGGATTTGCATCAGACAGTAAAGAAATTATAAAGTTCTACCAGAGTTAGGATAATATGTTTAATAGTAAGGATGATTACTCATAGCAATAACCTAACAAGGGATGTGATGATATCTCTGTAATTCAAAATATGTACAAAAGAGCAGTTGTTTTTACCTAGAATATAGATTCTAGTTCAACAAAAAAAATTACGACCTTCTCATGCAAGTCAAACCAGCATGTTATGCTCATTGCATCTAGCTTTAAAATGGAACTGAACACCAGCACTGAACTACGTACTTTCTAGGGTACCTCTTATAGTTTTAAAAAAATTCAGTAAGGAGTGAGATATATCTGCCTTAATTATAGACGTCTAAAAATTAGACAAGTAAGTCTGAGTTAGCTTCCCAGTATGATCAACAGTGAGAAACAAGCATCAGAAGAAGGCTGTTCATCTCAGCTGAAAATACACATCTAAGACGGATCAAATTAATTGCCCTCTGGAAGTGACTCTTCTTTTACTATGAAGGGAAACTGAAGGATTAGCTTCCAATTTTTAGGCAAGTTCATTAAGGCAGATGAATCCCTTCAGAGGTGTAGATTTGGCAGAGTGAAGGGCTTCAAGATTTTACATCTTAAATATTTACTTTGCTTTAGCTTTTCTCATGCTCTCATCAATAAGGAAGATATATTTTTTCATAGTAACTTGCACTGATTGCTACTATTCACCTCCCATTGCAGCAGCATCTACATCACAAACCCACATTCATAATTTTTTCTCTCAGTGACACAGACACTGAGGATTAAAGGCTTGATTTAAATCCCATTAAAATGGGAGAGACTTGCATTGACTTTAACGGGTTTTAGATTGAGTGCAGAGGGGGCTGAACGCTGAACTGCTGTCAGATTTGAAGTACAGGGGGTATTAAAGGGCAAACTAATAACGCTTCTGTTAAATGTTAAATACCCACTCTTCAGAGAGACTTGCCAAACTGGTCATTCAGTCTCATTCAGGATAACTAAAGTAACTCAGTAAGAAATAAACAAAATTATTAATGTAATTGCTAGTTGTCTTCAGGTCTTCTAATCTTTGTTACATTCCAATAAAGTAAGATAGTGTTTAAGACATGATGTGTTTACTAGATACTATTAACAACTTATTTTATAAGGTACTTTTTGCCATCTGGTACTGACAAGGAATGTCTGTCTTCTATTAATGCATTCTTTGATCAATTTACAGGCCAATGAAAACATGTAGGGCTATATTAAGCTTACCAGTTGTAGTACCTAAGTGACTCCTGTGGACTGTAAGCGCCTGTATATCTGGAAAGCGCATGGAAAGTGAAAGGTACCTGCACAAAATGAAGAGAAACCCAGTTGGAGTTGATAGGTGCCTATGCTCCACTGAGCATATGGACAACATAGGGTTCAGTTCATTATGTGGCTGGAGGCAGGACATGGCTTTCATGAAGTAGTTAGAAAGTGGGAGCTTTGGTTTCCAAGTCCTTTTTTTTAAAAAGAGCTTTGAATCCGTAGTTGCTATTTGATACAATCACTGCCAAAGTAAAGATGCAGGGACAGTCTTCATTTGCTGTTAAAGCTGAATCACTGTGCAGGGATGAAGGTAAGTGACAATGGCACAAACTGAAACATCAGGAAACACTTTTTTACTGTGAGGGTGACCGAGCACTGGAACAGGTTGCCCACAGCTGTTGTGGAGTCTCCCCCATTGGAAATATTCAAAAGCAATCTGGACATGGTCCCGGGCAACCAGCTGTAGGTGGCCTTGCTTGAGCAGGGGTGGTGGACCAGATGACCCCCAGAGTCCCTTCCAACCTCAACCATTTTGTGATTCTGTGATTCTGTGATGAAAGACAAAGTCTGTGAGGTTATGGGGTGTCAACCAGGTCCCTGATTCTGAATCCTTGTGAGAAGAGAAATTTGTGGAAGGAGGGCATCCTGGCTTCAGCTCTATTCTGCTGGGACTGCTCAACCACTTTTTTATTAATAAGCTATGGGATTACACCAGTGCTTGGTGCACGGACCACAACACAAACTCCCCTGAGGAGCCCTTGTGTCCCTGATCTACTGAACAAGGTGTTTTCTTTCCTGTACTGTCTCTGGCTGTATAAATTTTGTGGTCCTTTCTGCACAGTGGTCCAGCTTCAACATGGAGAACAGAAGACAATCTTTTCTGGCTTTGTTATGGTCTGTTGGGAAGTGGGGGATCGCTCATTTTGTCTCTGTTCTCTTAGGCTAAGGTACTTCACATTATATTCCTGTGTTATGCTGCATGTGAAGAGTATCTCACTGACTTTTCTGGGATTGACTTGTAGTGTGCTGTCAGGTATTATCAGTACCTCAACCATACCTATAGGATGCTGATGTCTCTGATCAATTAAGGTTATACCTTAGTTAGTTAAATTGGACCATGGGCTATTTCCTAGTTCTGAAGACTAGTGGCAGAGATGGTCCAGCATCCAAACTGCTTAGGGTTAGCCCATCTCTACAGATTGGTCTTGAAGAAAGCTAGTATGAACAACCCAAAACATGTCCGGGACAGCTAATAAACAGGCAGTAATAAAAGGCTATCATGAAGAGGTCTAGTGTTTGATCCCACTCTCTGTTTCTCTCTACTTAGTAGTATAGACGTACCCACACGCTACATTTAGGCACATAAACTAAATATGCTTCTAAGCATTTGCTAGCATGGAGTGGCCGAATTCCTTCATAGAAGAGAGCTGAATTCCCTTAGCCCTCAACTAGTGTGGCTGCACTATGTCTATGTGGAGTGGTCCTTGGCCCATGCTAATATCTAGTAAGTCCTGATCTGCATGGGACAAAACTGTAATGGGGACCTACTAATAATTTACAAATTTACACCTACTAAGTATCATATGGGCTTTAGTACTATGCTTGGACGAGACAATGAACACCTCCTGTTCTTTTTGTGCTATTCCATTAATGTGAAAGTAAACACGAAACGTGCTGCATATGGGACGTTCTCAGTGAACTTCCTGTGCAGTTGATCTCTAGTCTTGCTGTAATTAAATCCAGGTTATGTAGGCAGGAGATGAGGATATCATTCAGGATTTCCATACTGAATCTTGGATGAATATTCAAAATGCTCTTAAATCTCCCATAATTAAGTTTCCAGGCAGAAAATGAAGCGATGTGGAAGCAACATGGCCAGTGACAACTATGTGTATTTTCAGGAATTCTGAGGAACAGTAAAAATCCAGCATACTTCTCTGTTGGCTGCCAGGACCAGGGGAAAGCTGTGTGTAATGTATAGCCTGGGCGGTAATGGTCCTCTGCCTTGGAGTAGGAATGCTGGCTGCTACCTTGGACTGCTCTCCGACATTATTGAGAGACCAGATGCCAGTATAAATAGGACATTACTGGCTTTACCAATGTGATGATAAGAGTGTAGTTTCCCTTGGTTGCAGGGGCTAGGTTTTCCCAGAGGTTTCACATGGTGTTCTGGAGAAATGTGCATACAATATGTGTATTGACTACGCTTGAGATTTGGGACTGAAAATACCCATTATGTCATACTGCCAAATTAAGTTAATTATTCTATTTAAAAGAGCCAAAAGAAGGCTCTCCACAGTTCTTGTTAAAATTTAAAAAATGTTAAATAAATTTACTTAAAGAAAAAAATCCATATATGCAATTCTAGGTTTGAAATTTAAAACATGGTTTATTGTTTATTTCTATTTAGAGTTGGAAAAAGAGAATATGTGGTACTGGAAATTAAGTTGAATTTCAATATTTTTGGAGATGCCAAAGATATTAAAACCCTCAGACAAATTTTAGAAAATCTTCTAAGTGCAGAAGAACAAATAGGCATGAGTACAAAGACAGAAATCCCAGAGTTGCAAGGCAATCTTCCACGTGACATTCAGGAAGAGTCAGTCTTATTTACAGTTTGTTTGGAGAAACGTGAAAGACTTTGTCCATCAGCAATCTTAGATTTTTGGATACCCATGCCAATGTTAACACTGATGTGTCTTTGCTGTCTATGCCACACTAAAAATCTGAATTTAGAACTAATTCCTAGCCTGCCTCACAAGTTGCAGCTTAGTGAATTTCTGCTCTTATTTATGCATAACAAGAAATACAAATAGCAATCCAAAATAATTTGATTTCTGAGTTAAATACTTCTGACAACAGACTTGCAATGACCTTACCCTCCTGGTTCTAAATAAAGAGTTGAATAGATACTATTTAGTCACAGAAAACAAACGCAGCTTTTTCGTGATGACTTTTGTAATGTGTTGATGAGGCATTCTCTTTCTAGTGAAGAAAGATAGATTTCATTGGAGTTTTTTCTTTACATTCAGGGCTTTGCATAATTTAGCAAGAAAAGGAAATCATGAATGCACTCAATGCTCATGCTAGCTGGTGGCTGCTTCATGTCAAATGCAGACTTTGGAGGCGGAATGAGAATCCAGCTTCCCACATTTGTGAGTGAGTGCCCTAATTAGAGAAGAGTAATCGGATTTCTGCTTGTTCTCCAGACTAATCAATGTTGGCTGCATTTTTAATTTTTGTATAGCAGCACAGATGAACAGCAGGGATGGATATTCTTTGCTTCTTGATACCAGCAGCCTGCAGTCTGATGTCTGGTACACATTTTAGAGGTGAGAAAAGGCAAACTGACGCTTGAAAACGGTTCCCCCCCCTTTTTAGAAGGTACTGTATCTGTTGAGTTACTGTATGAAGGCTGGAAGTGAATAAGTCACTGAATAACCTTTTTTGAATAGTAAATACCCTTTTCTGCATAGCAAATGCCCTGGTTTTGAATCTTAGAAGGAAGATGGTCAAGACTGCTGTATTCTTCATGCAGTTTTTGCCTTAGAAGTGTGTTACGTGTGCACAGAGTCAGCCTGCCAGACTGGGCTTCTTGGGAAAATAGGCATAATTTAAAACCCCACTTATGTATAAACATGAGACATGTGCTGAGCTGCTCAGCTGTGCCAAAATAGTAGTAATCTTGTGTTCGCTTAGAAGCAGACTATCACAGGAGATTCACTGGTACAGATGTGGGACTGTATCCAAAATATCACTACGAACATAGACTTGTTAGGTTGGTCAATAAGAGGTGGGGGGAGATTTGTGGGAGATGACCCAGAGACCTCAGGGAGGTTTCTCACCACCCATCACACTGAGTACATCAGCTATGGGACATAAAAAGAGACACTGGGGAGAGCAGGCAGAGTGTAGGACATCTCAAATTATTCTAGTCAGTTGTGTTTAGGCAACTGAAAACCACCGCTTGGGCTTTAGCATAGCTGATACCTGATCAGAGTAGCCATTAACGTATCTATTTTGTTCCTGATTTTTAGCATAGCTCGAAGTACCAAGTTATGCTATGTATACAAAAACATGGATCTAGATTTGGCTCTTAGTCCTTGGTCTTGTAAGGTGTCCTGGTTCCGGCTGGGACAGAGTTAACTTTCTTCCCAGTAGCTTGGGGGGGGGTGCTGTGTTTTGGGTTTGGTATGAAAGGAGCGTTGATGGCCCATTGATGCTTTGGTTGTTGCTGGGTGGTGCTTGCACC
>NW_009186193.1:51587-55433 GCF_000690835.1 Fulmarus glacialis
CTTTGTATATTCTGTTATTGTTGTTGTTCTCACTGTTACTATTACTGTTCTATTTTGGTTTTTTTCAACTATTAAACTGTTTTTATCTCAACCCGGGAGTTTTCCTACTCGTGCCCTCCCGATTCTCTCCCCCATCCCACCGAAGCGGGGGGGTGAGCGAGCGGCTGCGTGGGGTTAAACCACAACAAAAGGTATTTTCACAGCTTCTTAAGACGAATGGTTTAAAACCCCCTGATTTTAATCCAATTATTACCATGTCTAAAATGATTCATGTTCTCAAGGCTTCCTACAACAAAACATAGGCCTAGTTCTTCCTCTTTCAATTTTTCTTTTAAGTATCCTAGATGATGGTTGACAGTAGAACCAGGAATCCAGACACATTGACATCAAAAGCAATTGTAATATGTGTGTGGCAACAAGGGTGGGGGGCAGAGTGGAAGGAAGAGGAGCACTTTGAAGATGTCATGATAACTCGGGCATGTTTAGATTCAGTAAGTAGGTGTGCCTTTTTCTGTATCCTGCTCATCTGCAGACTAGGATGTCTGAAGAGAGGGAAAAATGAAATGTTATTTCCAGTAAAGGGGAGGATACTTAACAATGGTAAAATCACGATGAAAAAACAAACAGTGGAGAGAACATTAGAATTTTTAGCCAGGGAATAACTGGAAAAAAGCATACGTATATGAAATAAAGAGGAAAATTGCTGCATGAACTGTTTTTCAACGCACTGATGTTTATCATTTATTTGTGGCTGAATTTTATAAAAGCTGTTACAATAAATATAAGGCTGGAACAGAATAATATTTTCTCCTATCAGTTTGGTTATTTGCCAGAAATGTGATTGAAATTAACTTGAAATCTAACTTATATTTGCAAATACAAAATTTGTTTGGTTGTTGTTTACTTGGTAACAGATAGATCAGGACCCTGGCCATCTTGTGAGATTTTGGCAGAGGAATCTCACAGGGTCCATGCGCTGAGGTGGCCTCTGCTCTATCACAGAACCAAACCCCTGGGGACCAGTGAATAAGCCTCCCCCAACGTTTGCCTACCACAACAGCTCTCATAGTGCTAATAAACTGAGACCCAGACCACTCATGGAGATGGTGCACCAACAAGGGTTTGATAAAGACTCTACGTCATGTCTGGTAAAGGTATGGGAGAAGCCGTTTCCCAAGTGGATCTCAACCACAAAATTGGCAATGATGGTCAATAGGACACATCACTTAGTGACACATTTTTAGCGATAGGGCAATGGCACGTTAAAGGAAGGCCAGGAACTGTGATTTTGCACAATGGCAAGGGCCACCTGTAACTGCAGAGAGTTTTTTCCAGCTCTCCTATTCTTCAGACCCCACCCTGTTTGCTGGCAGGGTGAGGACAACCAGAAGTCGCCACAGTCACTGCTGGAGTGGTTGTGCACTTGGCTCCAGCAGTACGGATATCCAGTACGACCACGAGGAGGGGACACAACTGGTTCAAAACTAGTTAGTAACTGTAAGAGTCATTTTTAGTTTGCAGATGTTTTCAGGGCTTTATCCGCACAAAAAGAAAGGAAAAAGTGATTCTACTTTTTTTCTGAAAGCTGAAGGCTTATCCCATAATCCAGATCATGAAGCTGTAACTTCAATATATTATCCTTGTCTGAGACCATCTCAATTCCTGCCACTCATCTGGCCTACAATCTATGTTTGGAATTATTCTCACAACCTTTCATTCTCCCAGGTGAATTAATATTTAGTATTTAATAGAAAATGAAACAGTGTCAAGAAGAGACATTGAGAGAAAGTATCAGAATATTCCAGGTATCTAGAGGTACATAAGGTATTTAAAGTATCAAAATGGATTTAAAATTATTTGTTCAACTATTGCACATATATATATATATATAAAAAAAAATTTGTGTGTTGGGGGTGGTGGTTCTGGGACATAACTTGAAAAATACTCACTTTGATTGGTGCCAGATCAACCTTTCCTAATTTTGCTCTAAGTATTGCCAATTTGAGCTTGGGCTGAAGACATACATTCTGAGTTTCAGTGGTCTGTTTCCCTCCAGCTGTTTGTTACCATCTTCATGCCATTTAATGCCCTATATCCAGCCAGTAAAGTGATTTGTGAGTACTCACTAACTCATTTCAGGAAAAGTTGCTTGGACTGATTTCTCTAGTTTAAGGAGTTTACCTGGTTTGCTTTGTCTGAAGTGGATTAGGAAACACTAATATAAACTGTTCTGCTAGCAGAATTGTAGTAATGCTAAAATCTTCAGCAGTGCCTTCCATAGCAAACCCTCACTCAAAGGCGCAGGGTAGGGCAGTGATCTCCAGGGACAACTCCTCAAAGCACAAGAGGACCATCCAGATGTGCAGGAAACAGCAGGTGTGGCAGGCGGCCAGCTTGGCTGAACAGGGAACTCCTGACTGAGCTCAAACACAAAATGGAAATACACAGAAAGTGGAAGCGGGGATGGACTAAGGAGGAGTATGGAAAGCATTGCTTGAGCTTGGAGGGATGAAGTTAGGAAAGCCAATGCCTAGCTGGAGTTTAAAAGGATGACTGATGGGAAAGGAAACAAGAAGAACTTCTATAAGTACATCAGAAGCAAAAGGAAAACCAACGAAAATGCAGATCCGCTGCTGAATGGGATGGATGACTTGATGACGAAGGATGTAGAAAAGACAGATTGACTCAGTGCCTGTTTTGCCTTGGTTCTTACTGCCAAGGTCTGCTTTCAGGCTTCCCAAATCTCTGTGGCAGAGTCTGGGGGAGAGAAGTGTTACCCATGGTAGTGGGTGCTGGAATTATAGACCACTTAAGCAAATTGGACATAAACAAGACCATGGGACTGGACAGAATGCATTGAAGATTGCTGAGGGAGCTGGTTTACATCATTGTGATGCTCCTCAGCATCATCTCTGAAAGGTGGTAGAGAGTGCGGGAGGTTCCTGAAGACGTGAAAAAGACAAATGCCATGTACATCTTCAGAAAGTGCAAGAAAGAGGATCTGGGAGACTACAGGCCAGTCAGTCTCACCTCAGTCTGTGGGAAAGTTATGGAGCAAATCCTCCTGGAGACCATTTCCAGGCACATGGAGGACAAGAATGTGATTTACCAAGGGTAAATCGTGCCTGACCAAGTCTGATTGCCTGCTATGATAAAATGGCTGGCTGTGTGGACAAAGGGAGAGCAGTGGGTGTCCATGAGTCCCGAAAAAAGAGGAAGGGAACTCTGGAGGTACTGGCATGTTGACAAGAGGCATATAAAAAGGCAAAAGAAATATATATCATATAACTTTTCTAAAACTTCTTAATGCTTTTTTAAAATTCATGAAATTATTTTATTGACAGATTTCATGTATCAGAAAAGATGAGGGGTTTTAGTTTGCTAAATTTATTATCTGGAGATGAGTATGTGCTTATGTTTCAGTTTATTCTCCATTTATCTTATCAGCTAATTGCCAAATCATCCTAGTAGTTAGTAACAGTTATCACTATAGGTATTCTGTTCTAAGGATCTCAGAGTTTCTGTATATGCACATCCTTTTCTCAAAATAAAACATTCCAGATTTAACAAAAGCTGTGGTTTTATGACTTTAACTTCTGAAGCTGCAAATTCGAGGCATACCTCACTATAGCTGGAAGTGTGAGAAGGAAAACATAGAATCATAGAATCATAGAATCATTAAGGTTGGAAAAGACCTCTAAGATCATCAAGTCCAACCGTCAACCCAACACTACCATGCCCACTAAACCATGTCCCTAAGCGCCTCATCTACACGTCTTTTAAATACTTCCAGGGATGGTGACTCCACCACCTCTCCGGGCAGTCTGTTCCAAGGCCTGACCACTC
>NW_009186194.1:0-9748 GCF_000690835.1 Fulmarus glacialis
AAACCATTCTATGATTCTGTGATTCTGTATCCTGCATTTCAGACATGACAATCAGAAAATGAACAAAGGATCAACAGCACCTTATCACCTTATTACAGTAATGAAAAACACAGAGCGGGAGGACCACAAATGTGCACGAGGACCGCATCGCATTTCTCCAACGCCGCATATTAAAAACAGAGTTTGTTAAATAGATTTGCTGTAGTTTCATCACCAGCATTAGCATGCTTCTGTGCTCCTGGGTTTAATGCTTGTATACTAAAGAGGTGCCAAGTATTAAACAGGTTGCTTTTGCTGTAATCATGAACTTCCATTGGGAGACCATAATTGCTAACAAGCAAAATAGCTCTGCAAGAATTCTTAATGGTGAGCACAGATTAAAATAACAACTGTGATTAGCTTTAAACTGCTTGACTAGAAAAGGACTAATCTTAGGGGAATAAGTTGCATGGCAAACAAATTAAAACCCCTGTGTATGATATTACAGTAATGAAGGCTGTGAAAAAACACAAATGCTACCCCAGCTAAATAAGGTTATGCTCTGCACAAGCATCTTTTTCTTGTCAAGGACTTAGTAACTTGGCCAGAGGGGAATTAAGGTCAAAGCAGCCAGGTCTTGGGGCTGAAACCCCATTTTAACCCTTTCTGAAAGTTTCAGATAACAAAAGTTACCTCTGGTCTATGATGGTAATGTGAGTTATAGACTGTCTTTGGAATGAATTATCTTGCAAAATTGTTGTTGTAGCCCATGATCAGCAGGCAGAGATTGGTGTGGTGTGGTGTGGTGTGGTGTGGTTTGTAAGAGCACAAGGCTTCCTCCTTCTTTGCTTCTTGATCCACCTGTTTTGTCACACCATCTTGCCCGTGGATAAAGCCAGGGAAAAGGTCTTTTGTGCTGTTAGCCACTAACACCCGCCTCTCATCTCTTTCTCAGTTTTTTGTATTGCTGGGTTTTTTTGGGGGTGAGGTTTTTGGTTTTTTGCTACATCTCTACAATACTGCTGGATATAGCAGTGGATATATATGATAGATTTGTAAAATCCATGACAACACTGATGTCCTTAGTGTTTGGAGGTAAGGCTGGCCGAGGCAGAGCAGAACTGAGTTCGGCAATTAGGAGTCATTCAGTCACCACAGGTACTCAGATGTTTCCAACTAACATTATAACATCATATATGTCTCTCTAAAGCTGGGGCTTCTGATTTGTGACTTTTTATGTGAAAAAAAATCACACAAAAATGTAAATAAAAAACATACAAGGCTACCAAGTTGTCCAACAGAGTTGACAATATGGCTTCAGATACACATTTCTACCAAGGATTAGTATTTGAATATGCGCATTAGGATACCAATTAAAAATGTATCTGATTTTTGGCCAAATGTGCTTTTCTTTAGCTGACTGTAAATTTGGATGGTTCAGTGAGCAGTGCAGATGTAGTTACAGGCCACAAAAAGCGCCGCCATTGTATTATCTGTGAATGAAAACCGCTCGCTTCCTTTGACTCCCCGGTACAATGCCAATCTCACACCACACTTGTTAAAGATACTTTTTCATGACTGAACTGGATGAGAGTAATGTGAGTAACGAGTATATAGAAAAGCAAGTGGTTTACTGTTTGCCTTATAAATCCTATTTTTAATAGGATCACAGACAAGTAAGAGAGAATAGGTTAAAGGTGACAAATGAACCTTATGTACTACCTAAGTCCACTACAGATAGTAAACTTGTAACCAAGGGAAAAGACTGGGCAGCCGCTAGAACACTTGTTGCAGTTGCAGTAAAGAAGTGCGTATTTGAGTATCATTTATCTCAATGTTCAAGGCTGATCACCGTCTTTTAAACAAAAAAAAAAGTAAAATAGGCATCTTACAAAAGTTTACAGCTGTTCAAAATTTATCAGTTTCACTAATTAGTCAAAAAAAAAGAACTGACCTCAACTGATTAAAGTTGATTGATAGTCATTTTATGTGTGCAACTCTTTACCTGATCAATAAGTAAATCTCTTTCAACAGTGAGTCATTTTAACTCTGGGCATATTTTTGTGGAGTATTTACTAAGCTGATTTAAAATTAAGCTCGATTTGATGTGCTGTGGTATATAAGAAATATGACATGGGATGATTTTGGCATTATACATTCATAACAAGTATTAATTTTAAAGAATATGACTCTCAGCCTGTTTCCTTTAATCAGAGAAAACTCCCATTAACACTGGCCATCAGTGCTGCGTAAGTCAGGAGTGAAGTGTCAAGCCTCAGTTATTGACATCATTACAGAAAGGATTTGGAACCATCTGAATATAAAATAATTTCAATACAAGCAAATATCTCCGTATCTATGCTGAACTACTCAGATTTTAAAACTGCAGACAAAAGATGGAAAAGAGTTCTTTAAAAAGTAACTTCATATGGTCATGTTTATAAAATTAAATAAATTAACCAATGTTAAATTTAAAAATGTTAATAACATCCTGTAATTAATTAGAGATTGGGCTATTTTTGCACAGATGTATGCTTGTCATAATAGCGAGACTGCCAGAGCCATGAATTGATTTGTTTCTCTTAAATTAAAAAATAGAAGGCCTTGAGCAAAATATATTCTTTAGATATATTTGGTAGAATAAGGATCACAAATGTTCCCTACTAAGTTGAAAGGGAAAAAACTCCAGCAGGGAAGTATGTGGAAGGTCTATTTGACATATGGATGTTTGTTAAAAGCAAAATGCATGAACAGCCCAGAGTAAATTAGATCCTCATTTGTATGCTGGGAAATGAAATGTATAATCTTGGCATGGTTCTCTGTTTGGTTTAGATTTTTTATAAGAACAAACTCTTTTGTGTATGCAGATACACGTATTACTGTAGTGGCTATTTTGGGTAAGAAAAAAAATATGCTTTGAGCTGATTTTATCTGAAGCTAAGTGTGTATGGCAGGTTTTTTGTCTGTCTCTTGAAGCGTAGACTTCGGTTCAGGTAGCAGGCAGTGGGCACACCGCAGACGCACTGCACAACTGCTGCATCGCTGCATGGGGGAAACACCGGCCATCCCAAAAGGATCAGCATGTAGGGAAGCATCAGACCACCTACTCATCTGAAACGGTACCCCAGTTTTCAGATACGAAACCAAATAACAGATCAACATAACAATCTACAAGAAATGAATACGCAATTATCTGTTGTTGCTGCTCAGAGATTATCTAGTCCTTTTTAAAAAATCAAACATTTCCAAATGGAAACTTCTCTATAGTCTCTTATTGTTATTTGGTGTTGAATTTAGTCTTCCACTAATGTCTAGGCACAGACACACTTATTCATGTTGAATCACATTTCACTCCTCAGATAATTCCAATTATTTTATTGGAATTATTTACAGAGCAAAAAATAATTCCTATGAGTAATGGTGACATTGCCCTGAAGTCTCCTCTAAGACTGAACAACCCTATCTTTACACAGAGCCTCCGTTTCCTATTTGGCAGAAGAAAACCCATGGATTTACACCAAGGCAACAAATGAGAATTTGGGCTCTTACAAAAACAGGATGTCGAAATGTATTATAGAAATGAGTAGTGCACAGACACAGGCTGTGAGACGGGGTTTTAGATGGGGTGGTGGGTTAAGGAAGGAAAAGTGGAAAATTTATGAATTCGTTATTTTTAAAGGAATGGTATGTCACTGATCTGTTTCACTAATAAAGTCTACAATCAGGGCAGTGCTGATGGCAGATGTAGAAGAGGCCAGTGAGAAAATTTATATGAAGTCATGCAAGTCAGGTTAGCACCTTTCCCTGTAAATCAGTTTAACTCATGAAAGAGAAATTAAATAATCAAGTTTAGCATTTCTATTTCATTCAGTAATGCTCAACCATTTTTATTTTTTCTAAATTACATTAAAGCACGACTTCAAGACCCCAAGTGAGAACAGGGCCTCATTGTTCCACACAAAGTGAGAAATGCTTTTCATCTTCTCAGCCCCAAGGATGAAACAAGAAATAACATAATTCGCTTTTTACAGAGAAAAATAGTTGTGAATATACTAAGTAATGGAGCTTATACAAGAGATCTGTGTCTAAGCCAGAGTTTTTCTGTGTTCCAGTTCAGTGTATCAGTAACAAGGTTGTATTTCTCATGGCACAGCACTGTGTGTTGTCAGCCTTTCACTCCTATCTGGGGGATGATCACTGCTTGAATCTTTAACAGGTTTTACGGCTTAAAGCAGGCTCGGTGACAATCTTATTCTATGCTCCGTGACGGAAGAGCATTTTCTTGTGTCTGTGGTTCATAGCGTGATGAGGCATGAAGAAGGAGACCTGTCTTTGGAAGTGTGCCCTCCAACTTCTGTCCTTGGCCTTTGTCATTCCACAGCATAAAATCCATGTAAATGATCTGTGTCAGGAGATGCGTATTGGCAAGGGGACAAGAGAAGGGCTCTACCCTGTTCTCTTGAAACAATTTATTTTAAAGTATATTGATGTTACTATGCTGGTGCAAAGCTTTTTAATATAGAGAAAACCATGGATGTAGATACCTGTGACATCTGGCTGGGTCTATTACAGGACAAATACCACTTGAGTTGAAAGCAGGACACCCGGCAACCACAATATTGCTCTAATATCACCTGTTCCTGCTATTTAATGTTAAGTGTGCATTGATCCATCACTGTCATCCTCCTGGTTTCTACTGTGACAGTGAGCACCGCTCTCCAGGCTCTGTGTGCACTTGGCAGCTAAAGATCCAGATGTACTGGAGTGTAGTTCTGCAGAAGTGGCATTTAGATCTGTAGCTAGCCTTATCCAGGAGGCTCACCTGATCTCCTTTGTAGCCCTAACGCTGACTGTAATCAGGCTGGAAGAGCTTGGGGAGGTACTTCACAGCTTTCTGAAAGTTTCCTTTAATTCTGTAGGATTTGGCTGGCTTCCTGTTTACACACGTTGCAGGAGATCCAGGGTGCGCTTCCTATCAATTCTGCCTGCTGTATGAAGCCCTTTTTATGTTAACAGATTATGTTTTCCATTGCTTTATTTGTTAATAAAAGGGCATAATTATGTCTATAGCAACCCATATTCTGGGATATAGCCCATTCACACATTATTTTTTTTAATCAGGAGTAAATTCCAACATATTCTGCTTTAGGGAAAATATGCATTTATAGCATAAACTTGTATAAACATTATTGTAAAGGGTTCCACTAGGGACAAAGTTTCAAATATAAGGCAGCATTCATCAGATATTAAAGACCTGAGCATATTTTTTTCCTACTTAAATCAGCATAGCTCAGAATTTGCAAACTCTTGCTTATGTAGATATTCCCCTGAGATTTTAAAAAATGAATAAAAGCTTGCAAAATACAGACCTCTTAGTTTTATTACCACCTGAGTAACTAAGCAGAGTCTAGAAAGTGTAACTTAAATAAGCAAAAAATAGAAAACCTAGATTAATCTCCAGCAAATGCTTAGCAGTAAGGAGATAGCAGCTTTTGCAGGATATTTAGTTTGCTGTAATTTATGTAGCACCTTTAAGGACAGCAGAAGGATAAGCCTATCTGCTTCCATGTGCTGCCAGAATAGGCACATGCTTGTGCTGCCCAGTACTTGAGGAGGTTTGACGCTAGTTTGATGCTACCTCTCAAATTCTTCCCAGTTCAGTTCCTGATAATGCTGTAATAAATCCAGTATTGTTTTTCATTCAGCATTCAGCAAATTCTTAGTCCTCTACCAGGCAAGTCGAGAGCCCTTTTGAGAGAAACAAGTACGTACAGCTTGGTTCCTATAAGGCTTCCTGTATTTTTATGATCTTCCACTCTTCCTGGTTGGGGAAGAAAGATCAAATGCAAAGGAAGTACCTATCTTCCTGCAGAGCCCTGGGAGAGATTGGTCCAGAAACACAGATCAAAAGTTGTAGGCACTCTCAATCCCTCTTCTTTTCTCTAATAACACTGTTATAAATGCTTGAAGAAATGGCCAAATGCTGTCCTTCTCCCAGTGACAGGAACGTTAGGATTTCCTTCTGTTTCTGTTCTACAATGTGGAAATGTGCAAATGGCAGCCAATTCAAAAGATACGCAGAATTCCCATGCAAGATCTAAATTCTAAATTTCCATTGAGATCAAGAGAAAACTTTTATAGAATCCTTTTTAGGCCGAACGTAACCATCAGCAGCAGGAGCTGACGGTAACAGATGTCAGCACAAGGCAGCAGCCAGACTGCAAGTCTTCCTGTAGTCCTGCTTACCAGTCTGCACTGGGTTATTAACCCAACATGGTTATTGGGCACCAGTTTGTTCTGGAACCTCTCCTCGAGTGACTGAATTCCGATTTTTTCTGCCAGCACAGGGTGCTCAGTGAGTGTCCCCATCAGCTACTATCGCACAGCTTTTTATGAAATAGCCTGCCTGGCTGTTTTCCCAGATGTGCAATCCTCCCGATATTTGAATTGAAGTCCCCAAAAGGGCAGCGCTGCCGCAGGTCTCACTGAACAGTGTCCTGTGTCAGGCTGAAAGAGCAACTGTTTCTATAAATGACGTCAGTACATGCGATTTCTACCCTACTCAGGTTTAATAGTTTTGGAACACCGCTAGTGTTAAGTGCTAGTAACCTTTAGGTAGAATATCTGAAAATCTAGTATTACATCACCTATATATAGCTTCAGTCCTAAGTAAATAAATCACTATTAAAAAAGGACAAGAAGTGAGTTAAACTTAATAACTGTACATTTCTGGAGATTCCCCCCCCCCAAGATTTTTAAATATGAAGTTTCTCCCTGAAGCTCTTGAGGATTACATGGTCATTGATTATTGTGTGAATCAGTCACTTCCAACTTGTCATCGTACCTGTTCTTTCCCAAGCCTCTCCCATTTGAAAGAGCTGCAGAACGCATCAGCAGGCAGAGGTAAATCACCTCCACAGGTCTATCATGCCAGTCGAGAATCAGGTCAGTTTAAGAAGCATCTGTCCCATCTTTACCAGTAGCTTGGTGTCTCTGGGAAAATGACAAAATTCCTATACTGAGCAATTACTGCATTTGTCAGTGCCAGCTGTTAGGTTTCTATATTTAAAGCTATGGCTACTATTAATCTACCGAGCTAATGCTATCATCTACTTCATTTTAGTGTTTTGAAGTATGAGCATTGCATTTTTAGTATCACTCCAGAGCAACGGTAAGCAAAGCCATGAATTTTGTTTGAAGACTAGTGTATTGTCTTATAAATGTCTATGCTAGATAAAATTGCACAAACCTAGGGACAAGAAATAATTAATGATTTGGAACATGTACTTATTGCTGTGTATGAAACTGAGATACTATTAATCTTAAAGAGACATAGAAGAACAGTTATCTCAGCTGTCAGGAACAGTGCAGCTTCATATGCATAAAAAAATACTTTCAAGTTGTAATTATAGCTTTAAATTGTAGATAAATACTGGGTTTTTTTAATTCTAAATAACTTCCAGTTACCGAGTAGGAGATCAATTCCATTGCTCTTGATTTCAGTGGATGTAAGCCTGGGCCTGAAAATAATTAAAGAATGGCAATACATTTTTTCATTCCTGTAGTCCTGTTTAATCTAGTATATCTGGTGAAATCATTCAATGATTTCACTAGGAATTTGGGAAAGGAGAATTGTGGATAGATACGGTCTTTAAATAAAAGATTTCTATGCAATAACTTGTGGACTGATAGAAAGATTTGTTGACTAGACTAGCACAGCACGTTAAGATCTGCAGTATCACACTTATGCAGGGATCATAATTATGCTGGTGATTTTACTGCATCTTGAATACCAGTTGCAGTTCTGGTCCCCCACTTCAGAAAAGGTGCACCAGAACCGGAAAAGTTCAGAGGAGGGCAGAAAAGGGTAATCAGAACCACGAGATGGCTTTCGTTTATGGAACAACTAGGACTCTTGAGACTGACAAAGCAGTAACTTAGGTGGCGGAATGGCACAGCTAAAAACGTGAGAAGCATGGAGAGGAGCAGACTGTCCACTGCTTCTTTCAATGCAAGAAATACAGGGTGTTGGATGAAGCTGGCACAAATTAATCGAAAAACGAATTAAAGGAAGAGATTTTCATGTAAGCAAGGTTCAAAGCATCTGCAACCGGGTATCGTAGATTTTAAAAGTGTATATGGGTTCAGGACGAGACCGGACAAAGTCATGGAAGAGATCTAGTGAGATGTACTAAACGCAGAGAGGGCAAGTTTGGCTCAGGACATCCCTGAGCTCCCAGATGGCTGAAGAGTGGAAAAGTGTTGTACCTTTCCCTGGACATTTGTGTTTTACCCTTGTTAGAGAAACGATACTGAGCTACACAGGCCTTTTGGGCAGATCCAGTGCAGTCACTCTTATGTTACCCACATCTCAAAAGCCATTTAGCCTTTGCAGTTTCAATCACTAATTATAAAGGAATCTGGATAGGCGATTTAGGTTGACCGTGCAAGCAACAGGCATTATAATGTGATCACATTTTATTGTTAAATATTTCTATTTAAACAGAAAATTAACATATTTTACATTCAGTAATTAAAATTAGCTCTTAGGAGAGTTGCTCAAGGTGTTTCCCTGCACAACAAAGCAATTAAACACTTCAGTAGTCATTACTTCAGTACTATGTGACTGCTACAGGATCATGGTTTAAACCATGACAACCCTGTTCTAACAGAGAATTAGAATCCATACAGAGGCCCCAAATTCTGCTGGATTTGGAGACTCTGACCTTTCAGCTGCCATTCTGCCTAGTTCCCTTCTCATGCTTCTTTGCAGCTTGCTTTCACAGAGTTTTGCAGTGTTTAAGAACATCACTGTATCATCTACTCTGATTTGCAGCATAGTATAGGCTTTATACTTCACCCAATTACACTGAATTAAACACAAGAACTTTTACTAGCCCAGGACTCTAGATCAGCCCTCAGAAAATTGAACCGTTGTGTCTCATCAGGACAGACCAAGGTGACTGTGTAAGCTGCTGTCCTGGACATTTTAAGTTTGACAGATTCAAGTAATTTTGGAGGTTCCCATTCTACACTGGAAAAAGGAATTCCCAACCTGGAAGAAAATCTGCATTAACAGACTTGGCTACTGGTTTATCTAAGACAACACAGTCATGTATTTGGCTGCAAAGATTGTTCTCTGTACTGCCACAGGAAGAGGTTCCTTCTGCAAAATGCACTGTCTCCAACTACAGCCAATCTGTTAAGTAAAATCTGAGCATTATTTCTGGTGGCATATTTAATTCCAATGACTTATTCATTCTTGAGAGTGTATCACTCCTCTGCTCAGAAACCTCCAAATTCAAAATCCAGAAAAACTCCTGCCACCTTCATTTTTGAAGATTTATTTCTCCAGTACTTGTGTCTGATTCTCAGATACAGCTCTACCCTTTATTTCTTGTCTCAGCATAGTGAGGATTTACTTTGCACCCTGTGATTCCTGCAGTCCCTTTACTCCAGCGTACCCAGCTCTCTCGTTTGCATCATCTCAGGTTTTCTCCCTTTGTTTCCAAGACCTCTACCTCACACTTCCTTTAATTAAACTAGCAAATCCTGCCCGAGCTCTTGCTCGCTCTTCACTCAGGTTCTCTTAAATATATTGTGTCTAGAAATGATCTGATCGCATCCAAAAATAACACCAATGTGATCTATTGTAACTGCGAAAATGTTTTGACTTGCAATTTTTTGACTACCGGATGACAAAGCTTTCAGTGATTCTTCAGGAACTGTTTTTCCATAAAACATGAAAGCGTGCCGTGCATGCCTGCAA